>NC_090032.1:617802-700302 GCF_037176765.1 Anolis sagrei
TCTCTATTAATACCCCAAATGGGGGGTCTCTCTCTCATTGAATCCCCCCACAAAAGGGAGCAAAACATAGGTCTCCCAAAGGGTCTCCAAAACACCCAAAGCAGTTGCCAAAGCCCAAAATATTTGGAGTGCTGTCTCTTTAAAATCCACCCCATAAACACTAAATGTGGGGAGGTCGAGATGGCCCCTTGATGTCCCAAAGAGGGGGTCTTGTTCTCTATTTGATGCCCCAAATGGGGGGTCTCTCTCTCATTGAATCCCCCCACAAAAGAGAGCAAAACAAAGGGCCTCCAAAACTCAAAGCCTAAAGTATTTGGGGAGGTGTCTCTTTAAAACCCTCCCCATAAACACCAAATGGGGGGAGGTCGAGATGCCCCCCTTGATGCCCCAAAGAGGGGGTCCCTTTCCCTATTGATACCCCAAAAGGGCGGTCTCTCTCTCATTTAATCCCCCCACAAAAGAGAGCAAAACAATGGGCCCCAAAAGGGTCTCCAAAACACCCAAAGCAGTTGCCAAAGCCCAAACTATTTGGGGAGGTGTCTCTTTAAAATCCTCCCCATAAACACCAAATGGGGGGAGGTCGAGATGCCCCCTTGATGCCCCAAAGAGGGGGTCCATTTCCCTATTGAGGCCCCAAATGTGGGGTCTCTCTCTCATTGAATCACCCCACAAAAACAAGCAAAACAAAGGGCCCCAAATAGGTCTCCAAAACTTCCAAAGCAGTTGCCAAAGCCCAAAGTATTTGGGGTGGTGTCTCTTTAAAAACCACCCCATAAACACCAAATGGCGAAAGGTGGGAATGCCCCCGAAATGCCCCAAAAAGTGGGTCCCTTTCCCGTATTGATGCCCCAAATGGGGGGTCTCTCTCTCATTGAATCCCCCACGCAAAAGAGCAAAGCAAAGGGCCTCCAATACTCAAAGCCAAAACTATTTGGGAGGTGTCTATGTAAAACCCTCCCCATAAACACTAAATGGGGGGAGGTCGAGATGCCTCTTAATGCCCCAAAGAGGGGGCCCCTTTCCCTATTGATACCCCAAATGGGGGTCTCTCTCTCATTGAATCCCCCCACAAAAGAGAGCAAAACAAAGGGCCCCAAAAGGGTCTCCAAAACACCCAAAGCAATTGTCAAAGCACAAACTATTTGGGGAGGTGTCTCTTTAAAACCCTCCCCATAATCACCAAATGAGGGAGAGGTTGGGATGCCTCTTAATGCCCCAAAGAGGGGGTCCCTTTCCCTATTGATACCCCAAAAGGGGGGTCTCCCTCTCTTTGAATCCCCCCACAAAAAGAGCAAAACAAAG
The DNA here is from genome assembly GCF_037176765.1 of Anolis sagrei. Lineage (NCBI taxonomy): Eukaryota > Metazoa > Chordata > Lepidosauria > Squamata > Anolidae > Anolis > Anolis sagrei. The sequence goes on from NC_090032.1 coordinate 619,105, forward strand.
GGCCTCCTAAACTCAAAAACCCAAACTATTTGGGGAGGTGTCTCTTTAAAACCCTCCCCATAAACACTAAACGGGGGGAGGTCGAGATGCCCCCTTGATGCCCCAAAGAGGGGGCCCCTTCCTCTATTGATACGCCAAATGGGGGGTCTCTCTCTCATTGAATCCCCCCACAAAAGAGAACAAAACAAAGGCCCCCCAAAAGGTCTCCAAAACTCAAAAGCCCAAACTATTTGGGGAGGTGTCTCTTTAAAACCCTCCCCATAAACATCAAACGGGGGGAGGTCGAGATGCCCCCTTGATGCCCCAAAGAGGGGGTCCTTTTCCCTATTGATGCCCCAAATGGGGGGTCTCTCTCTCATTGAATCACCCCACAAAAACGAGCAAAACAGAGGGCCCCAAAAAGGTCTCCAAAACTCAAAAGCCCAAAGTATTTCGGGAGGTATCTCTTTAAAACCCTCCCCATAAACATCAAACGGGGGGAGGTCGAGATGCCCCCTTGATACCCAAAAGAGGGGGTCCCTTTCCCTATTGATACCCCAAATGGGGGGTCTCTCTCTCATTGAATCCCCCCACAAAAGAGACCAAAACAAAGGCTCTCCAAAAACTCCCAAAGCCGTGCGTAAAAGCTTTGCCAAAGCCCAAAGTATTTAGGGAGGTGTCCCTTTAAGAACCCCCCCTTTATCAACACTAAGGGGGGGGGGAAGAGCTGGGATGCCCCCTTAATGCAAGCCAGGGGGGTCCCTTTCCCAATGGAGGGGTCTCTCTCTCTCTCTTCTTGAAGCCCCCCACCGAGCCCAAAGAGGGACCCCCCAGGGCACAAAGCCGTGCGTAAAAAGCCGCAAAGAGCCTCCCTTTCCAAACCAAGACCCAAATTGGGGAGGGGGGGGGTGTTATTCAACAGGACGCTTCCCCAGGCCCCCCGAGAGGGGTCTCCCTCCCTTAGGGACCCCCAAAAGGACCCCCAAAGGGACCCCCAAATGGCCCACCTTAAGGCGCATCCGCCTCCTCCTCCTCCTCTTCTTCTGCTGCTGCTGCTCTTCTGAGTCTCCTTTTCCTCCTTCTCCTCCTTCTTCTCCTTCTCTAAGGCTCTCCATCCTCGGGGGGCCCTTGGACCCCCATCTGGGACCCCCGGGAGACCCCCCCAAAAGGCAAAGGAAGAGGCAGAAGGGGAGGAAGAAGAGAGCAAGGCGGAGAGAGATGCCTGCTTGGCTTCCCGAAGGAGGAGAAGAAGGAGGAGGAGAGGGAGGAGAAGAGGAGGAGGAGGAATCCAGGCAGCGACGGAAGTGATGGAAGGCTTTTGGGGAGGGGCCGCTTGGTCAGAGCAGAGAGGCAAAGACCCCCCCCCCACACACACACACACACAAAGCCCTTCCCCCCAAAAAAGGGACGTTTCCCCTTTAAATGGCAAGAGGCTCCCTTTAGACTTGTTGCTCCCAAGGCTCCAGGTGGTCTGGTTGGACACATGGCTGGACGGGCATCTGTCGGGAGGGGTTAAGGGGAGCTGTTAGGAATGGTGGGAGTTGGACTTCAAAACCCCTGGAGGGAGGAAGGAAGGGAGGGAGGGAGGGCCCAAGTTGGCCCAGGCCTGCACTCTGAAGGGCCACCCAAAGGCCATCCAAACCAAAGGGCACCACTCAACCCCTCCCGACAGATGCCCATCCAGCCATTTGGCAACCTCCTCCCCAAGACTCCTCTAGACTTGTTACTCCCAGAACTCTAGGTGGTCTGATTGGACACATGGCTGGATGGGCATCTGTCGGGAGGGGTTAGGTGGTGCCCCTTGGTTTTGGTGGCCCTCTTTGGGTGGCCCTTTATAGTGCAGGCCTAGGTCAACTTGGGCCCTCCCTCCCTCCAGGGTTTTTGAACTCCCACCATTCCTAACAGCTGGTAGGCTGGATGGCCATCTGTCAGGAGGGGTTAAGGGGTGCCCCTCCTCTCAGGAAAATGGTTTGGGCTGCATGGCCCTCTTTGAGTGGCCCCTTATAGTGCAAGCCTGGGCCAACTTGGACCCTATCTCCCTCCAGGTGTTTTGGACTCCCACCTCCCACAATTCCCACAAGAGTGGAAAGGGGCCACCCAAAGAGGGCCACCCAAACCAAGGGGGACCACTCAACCCCTCCCGACAGATGCTCATTCAGCCATTTGGTAACCTTCTCCCTAAGCTTCCTTTAGACTTGTTGCTCCCAGGGCTCTAGGTGGTCTGATTGGACAAATGGCTGGATGGGCATCTGTCGGGAGGGGTTAAGTGGTGCCCCTTGGTTTGGGTGGCCCTCTTTGGGGGGTCGTTTCCAGATTGTAGTGCAGGCCTGGGCCAACTTGGGCCCTCCCTCCCTCCAGGGTTTTTGGACTCCAACTCCCACCGTTCCTAACAGCCGGTAGGCTGGATGGCCATCTGTCAGGAAGGGTTAAGTGGTGCCCCTCCTCTCAGAAAAAGGGCTTGGGCTGCATGGCCCTCTTTGAGTGGCCCCTTATAGTGCAAGCCTGGGCCAACTTGGGCCCTCCCTCCAGGTGTTTTGGACTCCCAACTCCCTCCATTCCTAACAGCACCACTTAACCCCTCCCAACAGATGCCCATCCAGCCAGTGGCCCCTTAGAGTGCAAGCCTGGGCCAACTTGGGCGCTCCCTCCAGGGGTTTTGGATGGGCATCTGTCAGGAGGGGTTAAATGGTGCCCCTTGGTTTGGATGGCCCTCTTTGGGTGGCCCTTCAGAGTGCAGGCCTGGGCCAACTTGGGCCCTCCCTCCCTCCAGGGTTTTTGGACTCCAACTCCCACCGTTCCTAACAGCCGGTAGGCTGGATGGCCATCTGTCAGGAGGGGTTAAGTGGTGCCCCTCCTCTCAGAAAAAGGGCTTGGGCTGCATGGCCCTCTTTGAGTGGCCCCTTAGAGTGCAACTTGGGCCCTCTCTCTCTCCAAGTGTTTTGGACTCCCAAATCCCACAATTCTTAGCAGCCTACCCAGGCCTGCTCTCTAGAGTGGAAAGGGGCCACCCAAACCAAGGGGCACCACTCAACCCCTCCCGACAGACGCCCACCCAGCCATTTGGCAACTTCCTCCCCAAGGCCCCCTTAGACTTGTTGCTCCCAGGGCTCTAGGTGGTCTGATTAGACACATGGCTGGACGGGCATCTGTCGGGAGGGGTTAAGTGGTGCTGTTAGGAAAAGTGGGAGTTGAACTCCAAAACCTCGAGAGGGAAAGAGGGAGGGAGGTTTGGATGGCCTTTGGGTGGCCCTTCAGAGTGCAGGCCTGGGCCAACTTGTGCCCTCCCTCCCTCCAGGGTTTGTGGACTCCAACTCCCACCATTCCTAACAGCCGGTAGGCTGGATGGCCATCTGTCAGGAGGGGTTAAGGGGTGCCCCTCCTCTCAGAAAAAGGGCTTGGGCTGCATGGCCCTCTTTGAGTGGCCCCTTATAGTGCAAGCCTGGGTCAACTTGGGCCCTTCCTCCCTCCAGGTGTTTTGGACTCCCAACTCCCACCATTCCTAACAGCCAGTAGGAACGCAAAAGCATTAGCATAATATTATAATATTATTATGATTATGCAAATACAGAATTAAATATAAACAAGTATTTTGAAAACCCAATGGAAACCTCTTCAAGAGAAGGAGACTCCCACCAGAGTTCTGTGCAGTCTGTGGGCCCTCCCAGGCAGGCCCCTGGACCCCCATTGTCAGCACCCATTGTTTTTAAGTACAGGCCAAGGTCTTGAGGCACTTATATACTTAATTTTGTATTTGCATAATCATAATAATATAATAATCATATGCCAATGCTTTTAGGTTAAGCCGCTTTGCGTCTCCTTCGGGAGAGATAAAAACTGGGTATAAATAAATAAAATGACAATAACAATAATTCTCTGAAGGTTTTTTAAAGCAGAGGCTGGGTGGCCATCTGTCAGGAGGGGTTAAGTGGTGTCCCTCTTCTCAGAAAAGGGCCTGGGCTGGGTGGCCTTTGGGTGGCCCTTTTGACTTTATAGTGGGATTTAGGCCCTTTCTCTATCCCAGGATCTGATCCCAGGTTTTCTACTTTAAGATGGATTATGTAAGTCCGCACTGCCAGATAATCTGGGATAAACAGAAATAATAATAATAATAATAATAATAATAGCCCGCCAAGGTGGTCCCAGTGGTGATGGGCTAACTGAGCACAGTGCAAGACCTTGGCCTGCACTTAAAAACAATCAGCGATCAGCCAGACACGGTGGTCCTAGTGGTGATGGGCACACAGGGCTCAGTGCCTCATGATCTTGGCCTGCACTTAAAAACAAACAGCGATCAGCCAGCCATGGTGGTCCCAATGGTGATGGGCACACTGGGTGCAGTGCCTAAAGACCTTGGCCTGCACTTGAAAACAATCAGCGATCAGCCAGCCAAGGTGGTCCCAATGGAGATGGGCGCAGTGCCTCAAGACCTTGGCCTGCACTTGAAAACAATCAGCGATCAGCCAGCCAAGTTGGTCTGATTGGTGATGGGCACAGTGCCTCATGATCTTGGCCTGCACTTACAATCAGCCAGCCACGGTGGTCCCAGTGGTGATGGGCACACTGGGTGCAGTGCCTCATGACTTTGGCCTGCACTTAAAAAGAATCTGTGATTAGCTAGCCAAGGTAGTCCCAGTGGTGATGGGCACACAGAGCGCAGTGCCTCGTGACCTTGGCCAGCACTTAAAAACAATCGGCGATTAGCCAACTAAGGTGGTCCCAGTGGTGATGGGCACATTGGGTGCAATGCTTCATGACCTTGGCCTGCACTTAAAAACAATCAGTGATCAGCCAGCCAAGGTGGTCCCAGTGGTGATGGACACAGTGCCTCATGATCTTGGCCTGCACTTGAAAACAATCAGCGATCGGCCAGCTAAGGTGGTCCCAGTGGTGATGGGCACACTGGGCGCAGTGCCTCATGACCTTGGCCTGCACTTAAAAACAATCAGCGAAGGTAGTCCCAGTGGTGATGGGCACACTGGGCGCAGTGCCTCATGACCTTGGCCTGCACTTAAAAACAATCAGCGATTAGCCAGCCAAGGTGGTCCCAATGGTGATGGGCGAGAGTCTGGTGGGCATCTGTTGGGAGGGATTGGATGGTGCCTCCCTGCATCATCATCACCATAATCATCATTATTATTTGAGACACAACAAGATGAGTATTATTATTATTATTATTATTGGTTCTGCAGCGTTGGTGCTCCCCAAGCAACGCCATCCTGGGAGTTGTAGTTTTGCAAGGATTCTACTCCCCAAAAGTCTTGCGAAGGGAAGTCCATCCCGGTCAGTCTGCTCCTCGGGCCATGGGTCGCCTGGTGTCCGAGCCCAGCACCGTCCCCACCTGAAGGCCAAAGCCACCAAACCAGCCCTGGGGGGGGGGGGGGGCGCTCCTGGGCAGCCAGGTAATTAATTATTCGCGCCTTTGTTTGTTTGTTTATGGGACTATTCTAATCAAAGGTCTGAATGAGCAGGCACGTCTGCAATAAATAATGGCACTCTCTTTATTGAGCCTTCCCTCCAGATGCCCCGGGCGCCCATCAAGGCGGAAAGGGGGGGGGGGGGTCCCTTCGGACTGCAGCACCCATCGTCCCTAAGGATAGGCCTTGGAGTATCACATGGCTGGAGAGGAAGGAAGGAAGGAAGGAAGAGGGAAAGGAAAGGAAAGGAAGGGTGAAAGGAAGGGATGGGAAGGGGAAGGGAAGAGAGGAGGAAGAAAAGGAAGAAGGAAAGGAAAGGAAAGGAAAGGAAAGGAAAGGAAAGGAAAGGAAAGGGAAGGGAAGGGAAGGGAAGGGAAGGAAGGAAGGAAGGAAGGGTGAGAGAAACGAATGGCAAGGAAAAGGAGGGAGGGAGGGTGAAAAGAAGGGATGGGATAGGAAAGGGAAGGAAGGGAAGGAGAGGAAAGGAGAGGAAGGGAAGGGGAAGGGAAGGTAGGAGGAAGGAAAGGAGGAAGGAAAGGAAGGGATGGTAAGGAAAAGGGAGGTGACAAGAAGGGATAGGAAAGGGCAGAAAGGAAGGAATGGGAAGGGGAAAAGTAGAACAAAAAGAAGGAAGGGTGAAAGAAACAGGATGGAAAGAAGAAAAGGAAAGAGGGAAGTGTGGAAAGAAGGGATGGGATAGGATAGGAAAGAGGAAGGGAAGGAAAGAGGGAGAGAGGGAAGACAAGAAGGAAGGGAAAGCAAGGAAGGAAGGAAAGGTGAAAGAAATGAATGGAAAGGAAAAGGAAGGAGGGGAGGAAGGAAAGAAGGTAGAGTGAAAAGAAGGGATGGGATAGGAAATGAGAGGAAAAGAAGAAGGGAAGGGAAGGAGGGAGGAAGAAAGGAAAAGGGAAGGAAAGATAGTGTGAAGAAAAGGAGGAAGGAAAGAAGGAAGGAAGGAAGGGTGAGAGAAATGAATGGCAAGGAAAAGTAAGAAAAGAGGGAAAGAAGGAAGGAATGGGGAAAAGAAGGGATGGGATAGGAAAGGGGAAGAAGGAAGGGGAAGGGAAGAGAGGAGGAAGAAAAGGAGGAAGGAAAGGAAGGAAGGGTGAGAGAAACGAATGGCAAGGAAAAGGAAGGAGGGAGGGTGAAAAGAAGGGATGGGATAGGAAAGGAGAGGAAAGGAACAAGGGGAAGGGGAGAAAGGAGGAAGGAAAGGAAGGAAGGATGAGAGAAATGAATGGCAAGGAAAAGGAAGGAAGGGTGAAAAGAAAGGAAAGGAAAGGAAGGGGAAGGGAAGGGAAGGAAGGAAAGTGGGAGAGAAGGAAAGGAAGGAAAAGCGAGCAAAGTAGGAAGGATGAAAGAACCAAATGGAAAGGGAAAGAAGGAAGGTGAAAAGAAGGGATAGAATAGGAAAAGGTAGGAAAGGGGGGCAAGAAGGAAGGAAGCAGAAGGAAGGGAGAGGAAGGAAGGAAGGAAGGAAGGAAGGAAGGAAGGAAGGAAGGAAGAAAGAAAGAAAAGGTGAGAGAACCGAATGGAAAGGGAAAGAAGGAAGGTGAAAAGAAGGGATAGAAAAGGAAAAGATAGGAAAGGGAGGCAAGAAGGAAGGAAGCAGAAGGAAGAAAAGAAGGAAGGAAGGAAGGAAGGAAGGAAGGAAGGAAGGAAGGAAGGAAGAAAGAAAAGGTGAGAGAACCGAATGGAAAGGGAAAGAAGGAAGGTGAAAAGAAGGGATAGAAAAGGAAAAGATAGGAAAGGGAAGGCAAGAAGGAAGGAAGCAGAAGGAAGAAAAGAAGGAAGGGAGAGAAAGAAAGGAAGAAAGGAAGGAAGGAAGGAAGGAAGGAAGAAAAGAAAGGAAGCAAGGAAGAGATACCAAAGGAAACGAAGGGAAGGGAGGAGAAAGGGAAGGAATGGAAAGGAGGAAAAGGGGAAGCAAGAAGGATGAGAGCTTTCAGTCCAGAAGGCGCAAGGCCCACGACTGAGCCGTGGCAGCGCAAGTGGTGCCAGGCTGCATCTGAGAGGAGAGGCGCTGCACGGGAGCCTCGGACGTGGCACCCCGAGAGTGGCATGTGTCCTGTCGGAAAGGCAGGAGGAGCGCATGGGATCCCTGGTGGGTAGGGATTTGGGAAGCATTTCTGGGCGTGGGTGCCGTGATGCGTGGCCGGCCGCATTCCTGCCCCAAAGGCAAGTGCGCACAGGCTGCCCCTCCGGCTGTGGCCACAGGCAGCCTCCAGCGGCAGGAATGCGCCTCCAAAGGGCGGCCTTGGCCTGAGCATGGCTGCCAGGAAGCTCTTGTGGCACCGCAGGCATTGACACGGCTCCATCATTGGCTCCACTCGAACCGCTGTGGCTCCACTTTATGGGGTCTTGGGAGATATAGTTTCCCAAGGTCCACAGCCTCCTCTGGGTGCATCTACAATACATGGTGGAAAGAATGCAAGTGTGGCCCTGCTTTCACTCAATATTATGGGTCCTGGGAGATATAGTTTCCCAAGGTCTGAAGCCTCCGCTGCAAGTGTCTATACTGCAGAATTAATGCAGGTTGGCCCCATTCAAATGGCCATGGATCAACGTTATGGGATCCTGGGAGATGTAGTTTTCCAAGGTCTGAAGCCTCCTCTGGCTGCATCTACATTGTGGGAAGAATACAAGTTTGGCACCACTTTAACTGCCATGGCTCCTTGCCATCAAATCTTTCTCTCCTTCCATCCTTCCGTCCTTCCTTCCTTCCTTTCCCTTCCTTCTTTCCTTTTCTTTCTCTCCTTCCTTCCTTCCTTCCTTCCTTCCTTCCTTCCTTCCTTCCTTCCTTCCTTCCTTCTTTCTCTCTCCTTCCTTCCTTCCTTCCTTCCTTCCTTCCTTCCTTCCCTCCTTTCCCTTCCTTTTCTCTTCCTTCCTTCCTTCCTTCCTTCCTTCCTTCCTTCCTTCCTTCCTTCCCTCCCTTCCCTTCCCTTCCCTTCCCTTCCTTTTATCTTTCTTCCTTCCTTCCTTCCCTCCCTTCCCTTCCTTTTCTCTTCCTTCCTTCCTTCCTTCCTTCCCTCCCTTCCCTTCCTTTTCTCTTCCTTCCTTCCTTCCTTCCTTCCTTCCTTCCTTCCTTTTCTCTTTCTTTCTTTCTTTCTTTCTTTCTTTCTTTCTTTCCTTCCTTTTCTTTCTCTTCTTCCTTCCTTCCTTCCTTCCCTTCCTTTTCTCTTCCTTCCTTCCTTCCTTCCTTCCTTCCTTCCTTCCTTCCTTCCTTCCTTCTTTCTCTCTCCTTCCTTCCTTCCTTCCTTCCTTCCTTCCTTCCCTCCTTTCCCTTCCTTTTCTCTTCCTTCCTTCCTTCCTTCCTTCCTTCCTTCCTTCCCTCCCTTCCCTTCCTTTTATCTTCCTTCCTTCCTTCCTTCCTTCCTTCCTTCCTTCCTTCCTTCCTTCCTTTTCTCTTTCTTTCTTTCTTTCTTTCTTTCCTTCCTTTTCTTTCTCTTCTTCCTTCCTTCCTTCCTTCCTTTCTCTTTCCCTTCCTTCCTTCCTTCCTTGGGGAAGCTCCCAGTGAAGGCTGTGGACTTGGCCACACTAGGACTCCCAGGATTGCAAAGCCAAGTGGTGTTTCAACTGCATTCCGTCCACAGTGTAGACGCACCCGTTAAGGAAAGGAAACCTTGGCGAAGGCCTCCTCTGTGCCCGTCAGTCTCCGTAACATTGGCTCCGCTCAACAACAGGGGGGGGGGGCTCTATTTCTGGGTGGAAGGGGCCCTTTTGCCCAGGCGCTTGCCCTCCTCGCTGGTCCCGTTCGCTGTGTCCAGGCTCTTCTCCGCAAAGGTGTTGACCACGAATATGGGCATCTCCAGCTCCTTTTCCGGGGGGCCCTCCTTGGCCTGGCGCGCCCCCTCTTCCTCTTCCTCCTCTTCCTCCTCTTCCTCTTCCTCGGGGCTCAAGGGGTGATGGAAGGCCACCCCAAACTGGTAGGTAGCCGTGCCCAGCGCTGAGCCCAACATGGGGGCCACCACCGGCACCCACCACCAGCCCTGCCCAGCACTAAAAAGAAGAAGAAGAAGAAGAAGAAGGGATCAAAAAAGACATTCCGCCTGCCTTCCTTCCTTCTTTTTTCTTTCTCTGCTTCCTTCCTTCTTCCTCTCCTTCCTTCTTTTTCTCTCTCCTTCCTTCTTCCTTTCTCTGCTTTCTTCCTTCTTCCTCTCCTTCCTCTCTTTCTCCATTCATTCCTTTCTCCATTCCTTCCTTCCTCCTTTCTGTACTTTCTCACTTTTCTTTTCCTTCTCTCCTTCCTTCTTTCTCTCTCTCTCTCTCCTTCCTTCCTTCTTTATTTCTGTCCTTCCTCCCTCCCTCCCTTCTTTCTCTCCTTCCTTTTTTCGTCTCCTTCCTTCTTCCTTTCTCTCCTTCCTTCTCCTTTCTTCCTCTCCTTCCTTCTTTCTCCCTTTCCTTCTTTCTTTCTGCCCTTCCTTCCTTCCTTCTTTCTCCCTCTCCTTCTTTCTTTCTTTCTCCCCTTCCTTCCTTCCTTCCTTCCTTCTCCCTTTCCTTCTTTCTTTCTCCCCTTCCTTCCTTCTTTCTCCCTCTCCTTCTTTCTTTCTTTCTCCCCTTCCTTCCTTCCTTCCTTCCTTCTCCCTTTCCTTCTTTCTTTCTCCCCTTCCTTCCTTCCTTCCTTCCTTCCTTCCTTCCTTCCTTCCTTCCTTCCTTCCTTCCCTCCCTCCCTCCCTCCCTCCCTAACTCTTTCTTTCTTTCTTTCTTTCTTTCTTTCTTTCTCTCCTTCTCCCCTTCCTTTCTTCCAGGAAGAAGAAAAAAATCAATGCAAGGGTTTCAAGAGAAATGGCCAAAAGGAAGCTTGGGAAGACTGTCCATCAAACATCTGCGTGATCAATGATTGGAAAGAGCGCAAAGAAGAGCATCAACGGGACAAACCACATGGAGCGGGACCATGAGGTGGACATGTGACATGGAATATAGTGGACGTGGGGTGTAAACAACGTGGAACGTATCTGGGGTGAAGAACCCAGAGGGGAGGATGAGGAGGGCGTGAAGGGAGAAGGCAAAGCGGAAGGACCTCTGCAGGGAGGGCTTTTTCTGTACCTGAAGACCTGTGGGCCCCACCCGGCCAGGAAGGTGAAGAGGCGTGGTCCCAGGTCCCGGGCGGGGTTGATGGCGCAGCTGCAGTTGGCGCCCAGGGCCAGGCCCAGCGAGACCACCAGCAGCGCCACCCCCAGGGGCTCCAGGCCGGGAGGGATGCGCCGGTTGCGCGGGTCAATCAGCGCCAGGATGCTCACCACCAGCACCGCCGTGCCCAGAACCTGCCGGAAGGGGGAGACACACACACTGCTGGGCACCCGGCAGAGGACCCCCTCCTAGGAAGCCCCCCAACCCTCCCATGAAGCTCTCAGTCTCTTGGGGTCCCCCAGGAATCACTCTTGGTTTTCTCCAAGCCCTTGAGGTTTCCATGAAGCTCTCCAAGCTCTTTGGGGTTCCTAAGGAACTTCTTGTGTCTTGGGGTTCCCATGAAGATGGCTAAGCCTCTTAGGGTCCTTAGGAAGCCCTCCAAGTCTCCTGGGCTTCCTAAGAAACTCTTTGTGTCTCTTGGGGTTCCTAGGACGCTCTCTGAGATATCTCTGAGGGTTCCTATGAAGCTCTCCAAGTCCTTTTGGGTTCCTAGGAAGCTCTCAAAGTCTCTTGAGGTTCCTCAGAAACTCTTTGGGTCTCTTGGGCCTCCTAAGAAGCTCCCAAGTGTATTGGAGATCCCATGAAGCCCTCTTAGGACTACCATGAAGATCTCCAAGCCCTATAGGGTTCCTAGGAAGCCCTCCAAGTCTCCTGGGCTTCCTAAGAAACTCTTTGTGTCTCTTGGGGTTCCTAGGAAGCTCTCTGAGATATCTCTGAGGGTTCCTATGAAGCTCTCCAAGTCCTTTTGGGTTCCTAGGAAGCTCTCAAAGTCTCTTGAGGTTCCTCAGAAACTCTTTGGGTCTCTTGGGCCTCCTAAGAAGCTCCCAAGTGTATTGGAGATCCCATGAAGCCCTCTTAGGACTACCATGAAGATCTCCAAGCCCTATAGGGTTCCTAGGAAGCCCTCCAAGTCTCCTGGGCTTCCTAAGAAACTCTTTGTGTCTCTTGGGGTTCCTAGGAAGCTCTCTGAGATATCTCTGAGGGTTCCTATGAAGCTCTCCAAGTCCTTTTGGGTTCCTAGGAAGCTCTCAAAGTCTCTTGAGGTTCCTCAGAAACTCTTTGGGTCTCTTGGGCCTCCTAAGAAGCTCCCAAGTGTATTGGAGATCCCATGAAGCCCTCTTAGGACTACCATGAAGATCTCCAAGCCCTATAGGGTTCCTAGGAAGCCCTCCAAGTCTCCTGGGCTTCCTAAGAAACTCTTTGTGTCTCTTGGGGTTCCTAGGAAGCTCTCTGAGATATCTCTGAGGGTTCCTATGAAGCTCTCCAAGTCCTTTTGGGTTCCTAGGAAGCTCTCAAAGTCTCTTGAGGTTCCTCAGAAACTCTTTGGGTCTCTTGGGCCTCCTAAGAAGCTCCCAAGTGTATTGGAGATCCCATGAAGCCCTCTTAGGACTACCATGAAGATCTCCAAGCCCTATAGGGTTCCTAGGAAGCCCTCCAAGTCTCCTGGGCTTCCTAAGAAACTCTTTGTGTCTCTTGGGGTTCCTAGGAAGCTCTCTGAGATATCTCTGAGGGTTCCTATGAAGCTCTCCAAGTCCTTTTGGGTTCCTAGGAAGCTCTCAAAGTCTCTTGAGGTTCCTCAGAAACTCTTTGGGTCTCTTGGGCCTCCTAAGAAGCTCCCAAGTGTATTGGAGATCCCATGAAGCCCTCTTAGGACTACCATGAAGATCTCCAAGCCCTATAGGGTTCCTAGGAAGCCCTCCAAGTCTCCTGGGCTTCCTAAGAAACTCTTTGTGTCTCTTGGGGTTCCTAGGACGCTCTCTGAGATATCTCTGAGGGTTCCTATGAAGCTCTCCAAGTCCTTTTGGGTTCCTAGGAAGCTCTCAAAGTCTCTTGAGGTTCCTCAGAAACTCTTTGGGTCTCTTGGGCCTCCTAAGAAGCTCCCAAGTGTATTGGAGATCCCATGAAGCCCTCTTAGGACTACCATGAAGATCTCCAAGCCCTATAGGGTTCCTAGGAAGCCCTCCAAGTCTCCTGGGCTTCCTAAGAAACTCTTTGTGTCTCTTGGGGTTCCTAGGAAGCTCTCTGAGATATCTCTGAGGGTTCCTATGAAGCTCTCCAAGTCCTTTTGGGTTCCTAGGAAGCTCTCAAAGTCTCTTGAGGTTCCTCAGAAACTCTTTGGGTCTCTTGGGCCTCCTAAGAAGCTCCCAAGTGTATTGGAGATCCCATGAAGCCCTCTTAGGACTACCATGAAGATCTCCAAGCCCTATAGGGTTCCTAGGAAGCCCTCCAAGTCTCCTGGGCTTCCTAAGAAACTCTTTGTGTCTCTTGGGGTTCCTAGGAAGCTCTCTGAGATATCTCTGAGGGTTCCTATGAAGCTCTCCAAGTCCTTTTGGGTTCCTAGGAAGCTCTCAAAGTCTCTTGAGGTTCCTCAGAAACTCTTTGGGTCTCTTGGGCCTCCTAAGAAGCTCCCAAGTGTATTGGAGATCCCATGAAGCCCTCTTAGGACTACCATGAAGATCTCCAAGCCCTATAGGGTTCCTAGGAAGCCCTCCAAGTCTCCTGGGCTTCCTAAGAAACTCTTTGTGTCTCTTGGGGTTCCTAGGAAGCTCTCTGAGATATCTCTGAGGGTTCCTATGAAGCTCTCCAAGTCCTTTTGGGTTCCTAGGAAGCTCTCAAAGTCTCTTGAGGTTCCTCAGAAACTCTTTGGGTCTCTTGGGCCTCCTAAGAAGCTCCCAAGTGTATTGGAGATCCCATGAAGCCCTCTTAGGACTACCATGAAGATCTCCAAGCCCTATAGGGTTCCTAGGAAGCCCTCCAAGTCTCCTGGGCTTCCTAAGAAACTCTTTGTGTCTCTTGGGGTTCCTAGGAAGCTCTCTGAGATATCTCTGAGGGTTCCTATGAAGCTCCCCAAGTCCTTTTGGGTTCCTAGGAAGCTCTCAAAGTCTCTTGAGGTTCCTCAGAAACTCTTTGGGTCTCTTGGGCCTCCTAAGAAGCTCCCAAGTGTATTGGAGATCCCATGAAGCCCTCTTAGGACTACCATGAAGATCTCCAAGCCCTATAGGGTTCCTAGGAAGCCCTCCAAGTCTCCTGGGCTTCCTAAGAAACTCTTTGTGTCTCTTGGGGTTCCTAGGAAGCTCTCTGAGATATCTCTGAGGGTTCCTATGAAGCTCTCCAAGTCCTTTTGGGTTCCTAGGAAGCTCTCAAAGTCTCTTGAGGTTCCTCAGAAACTCTTTGGGTCTCTTGGGCCTCCTAAGAAGCTCCCAAGTGTATTGGAGATCCCATGAAGCCCTCTTAGGACTACCATGAAGATCTCCAAGCCCTATAGGGTTCCTAGGAAGCCCTCCAAGTCTCCTGGGCTTCCTAAGAAACTCTTTGTGTCTCTTGGGGTTCCTAGGAAGCTCTCTGAGATATCTCTGAGGGTTCCTATGAAGCTCTCCAAGTCCTTTTGGGTTCCTAGGAAGCTCTCAAAGTCTCTTGAGGTTCCTCAGAAACTCTTTGGGTCTCTTGGGCCTCCTAAGAAGCTCCCAAGTGTATTGGAGATCCCATGAAGCCCTCTTAGGACTACCATGAAGATCTCCAAGCCCTATAGGGTTCCTAGGAAGCCCTCCAAGTCTCCTGGGCTTCCTAAGAAACTCTTTGTGTCTCTTGGGGTTCCTAGGAAGCTCTCTGAGATATCTCTGAGGGTTCCTATGAAGCTCTCCAAGTCCTTTTGGGTTCCTAGGAAGCTCTCAAAGTCTCTTGAGGTTCCTCAGAAACTCTTTGGGTCTCTTGGGCCTCCTAAGAAGCTCCCAAGTGTATTGGAGATCCCATGAAGCCCTCTTAGGACTACCATGAAGATCTCCAAGCCCTATAGGGTTCCTAGGAAGCCCTCCAAGTCTCCTGGGCTTCCTAAGAAACTCTTTGTGTCTCTTGGGGTTCCTAGGAAGCTCTCTGAGATATCTCTGAGGGTTCCTATGAAGCTCTCCAAGTCCTTTTGGGTTCCTAGGAAGCTCTCAAAGTCTCTTGAGGTTCCTCAGAAACTCTTTGGGTCTCTTGGGCCTCCTAAGAAGCTCCCAAGTGTATTGGAGATCCCATGAAGCCCTCTTAGGACTACCATGAAGATCTCCAAGCCCTATAGGGTTCCTAGGAAGCCCTCCAAGTCTCCTGGGCTTCCTAAGAAACTCTTTGTGTCTCTTGGGGTTCCTAGGAAGCTCTCTGAGATATCTCTGAGGGTTCCTATGAAGCTCTCCAAGTCCTTTTGGGTTCCTAGGAAGCTCTCAAAGTCTCTTGAGGTTCCTCAGAAACTCTTTGGGTCTCTTGGGCCTCCTAAGAAGCTCCCAAGTGTATTGGAGATCCCATGAAGCCCTCTTAGGACTACCATGAAGATCTCCAAGCCCTATAGGGTTCCTAGGAAGCCCTCCAAGTCTCCTGGGCTTCCTAAGAAACTCTTTGTGTCTCTTCGGGTTCCTAGGAAGCTCTCTGAGATATCTCTGAGGGTTCCTATGAAGCTCTCCAAGTCCTTTTGGGTTCCTAGGAAGCTCTCAAAGTCTCTTGAGGTTCCTCAGAAACTCTTTGGGTCTCTTGGGCCTCCTAAGAAGCTCCCAAGTGTATTGGAGATCCCATGAAGCCCTCTTAGGACTACCATGAAGATCTCCAAGCCCTATAGGGTTCCTAGGAAGCCCTCCAAGTCTCCTGGGCTTCCTAAGAAACTCTTTGTGTCTCTTCGGGTTCCTAGGAAGCTCTCTGAGATATCTCTGAGGGTTCCTATGAAGCTCTCCAAGTCCTTTAGAGTTCCCTAGGAAGCCCTCCAATTCTCTTGAGGTTCCTCAGAAACTCTTTGGGGCTCTTGGGCCTCCTAACAAGCTCCCAAGTATATTGGAGATCCCATGAAGCCCTCTTAGGACTACCATGAAGATCTCCAAGCCCTACAGGGTTCCTAGGAAGCTCTCCAAGTCTATTACGGTTCCCAAGAATCACTCTTAGGGTTCACATGACATTCTCCAAGCCCTATAGGATTCCTAGGAAGCCCTCTAAGTCTCTTGGGGTTCCTTAGAAACTCTTTGTGTCTCCTGGGCCTCCTAAGAAGCTTTCCAAGTCCCTTGAAGATCTCCAAGTCCTTTTGGGTTCCCTAGGAAGCCCTCCAAGTCTCTTGAGGTCCTTAAGAAACTCTTTGTGTCTCTTGGGCCTCCTAAGAAGCTCTCCAAGTGTACTGGAGTTCCCATGAAGCCCTCTTAGGACTGCCATGAAGTTCTCCAAGCACTATAGGGTTCCTAGAAAGCTCTCCAAGTTTCCTGGGCTTCCTAAGAAACTCTTTGTGTCTCTTGGGGTTCCTAGGATGCTCTCTGAAGAGTCTCTTGGGGTTCCCATGAAGCTCTCCAAGTCCTTTAGGGTTCCTAGGAAGCCCTCCAAGTTTCTTAGGGTTCCTCAAAAATTCTTTGTGTCTCCTGGGCCTCCTAAGAAGCTTTCCAAGTCCCTTGGGGTTCCAACAATGATCTCTAAGTCCTTTAGGGTTTCCTAGGAGGCCCTCCAAGTCTCTTGAGCTCCCTAAGAAACTCTTTGAGTCTCTTGGGCCTCCTAAGAAGCTCTCCAAGTGTACTGGAGTTCTCATGAAGCCCTCTTAGGACTGCCATGAAGATCTCCAAGTCCTATAGGGTTCCTTGGAAGCCCTCCAAGTCTCTTGGGGTTCCCATGAATCACTCTTGGGTTTCTCATGAAGCTCTCCAAGCCCTTCAGGGTTCCTAAGAAGTTCTCCAAGTCTCTTGGGGTTCCTCAAAAATTCTTTGTGTCTCTTGGGCCTCCTAAGAAGTTTTCGAGGTCCCTTGAGGTTCCCATGAAGTTCTCCAAGCCCTATAGGTTTTCTAGAAAGCTCTCAAAGTCTCCTAAGAAACTCTTTGTGTATCTTGGGGTTCCTAGGAAGCTCCTTGAAGAGTCTCTTGGGGTTCCCATGAAGCTCTCCAAGTACTTTAGGGTTCCTAAGAAGCTCTCCAAGTCTCTTGGGGTTCCCCAAAAATTCTTTGTGTCTCTTGGGCCTCCTAAGAAGCTTCCAAAGTCCCTTCAGGTTCCCATGAAGTTCTCCAAGCCCTATAGGTTTCCTAGAAAGCTCTCCAAGTCCTTTGGGGTTACTAAGGAACTCTTTGTGTCTCTTGGGGCTCCTGTTAAGTAGTCTTAGAGTTCCCAGGAAGACCACCAAGCCCTTTGAGCCTCCTAAAAATTTCTCCAAGCCCTTTAGGGCTCCTAGGAAGCTCTCCAAATCTTCTGGGCTTCCTAAGAGTCTTTGTGTCTCTTGGGGTTCCTAGGAAGCTCTCTGAGGAGTCTCTTGGGGTTCCCACGAAGCTCTCCATGCTCTTTAGGGTTCCTAAGCATCTCTCAGAGTTTCTTGGATTCCCATGAAGCCCTCCAAGTCTCTTGGGGCTCCTACGAAGCTCTCCAAGTCTCCTAGGGTTCCTCAGAAGCTTTCAAAGCCCTTTAGAGTCCTTAGGTACCTTCCCAAGCTCTTTAGGGAGCCTATGAAGCCTACCAAGACTCCTGGGGTTCCTGAGAAGGTCTGCAATCCCTTTGAGAGCCCTAAAAAGCTCTCCAAGTCTCATGGGGCTCCTAAGAAGCTCCCCAAGCTCTTGAGTTCAAAGGAAAATGGTCCTCATGAAGCCCTCCAAGCCTCCTTGAGTTTCTAAGAAGGTCTCCGAGCCCCAAGAAGATCTCAATGTCTCTTGGGGTTCGTTCCTCTGAAGCTGTCTTGGGATTCCTAAGAAGGTCTCCAAGCTCCTTGGGGTTCCTCAGAAGAAGCCCTCAAAGACTCTTGAGCTTCTTGGGCCACTCACCTGGTCGAAGAAGCCGTTCCAGAGTGACAGGTAAGGAGCCGGGTACGTGGCAAAGATGGAGGCCGTTTCGTGGGGTCCGGTCACCGCCAGGGTCCCGTTGCTGTAGTGATGGATGGCATCTGTGAGGACAGAAGGAGGCGCGTTTGGACTCTCCCTCCCAGAATCCCCTCCCCAAAAGGATAGCCAACAAACCCCAGGCACGATCAATTATTGGGAAGAGCGCAAAGAAGAGCATTGACGGGACAAACGACATGGAACGGAACCCTAAGATGGACGTGGGATATGGAATATAATGGACGTGATGTGTAAACAAACTGGGGGATCTGGATTTATCTATTTTTGTGGATTGCTTTTTTACTGCGACTGTTTTTAATTATCTATATATATAAATTTGTTAGGGGCATCCAACGAGGAAACAAAACTCAAAAACCCCCCAACGAAACTTAACCAAAATTCCCATGCCCATAACACAACCCACAAGGTACAAACATATCTACTCAAAATGAAAAACAACACAACAACACACTCACAAAACGGCAAAACAACAAAACTCAAAAAAACCCCAACTAAACTTAACCAAAATCCCCGTGCCCATAACACAACCCACAAGGTACAAACATACCTACTCAAAATGAAAAACAACACAACAACACACTCACAAAACGGCAAAACAACAAAACTCAAAAATCCCCCAACGAAACTTAACTAAAATCCCCGTGCCCATAACACAACCCACAAGGTACAAACATATCTACTCAAAATGAAAAACAACACAGCAACACACTCACAAAACGGCAAAAGAACAAAACTAAAAAAAACCCCAACGAAACTTAACCAAAATTCCCATACTCATAACACAACCCACAAGGTACAAACATATCTACTCAAAATGAAAAACAACACAACAACACACTCACAAAACGGCAAAACAACTGAGCATGCGCATTGGCGCCCAGCCGCAAGTTCCCTGGCGCGCGCACATGGCCTTCCGGCCAACGTTCCCTCTGCGGAAACCATGCCCACTCCAAGCCCCGCCGCGCCACTTCCCGCACACACACACACCCTGCCGCACACACACACGCAACCCCACGCTCCATCACTCCCCCCGCCGCCGCATACACACACGCAACCCCACTCCCCCCGCTGCCACACACACACACGCAACCCCACGCTCCATCACTCCCCCCGCTGCCGCACACACACACGCAACCCCACGCTCCATCACTCCCCCTGCCGCCGCATACACACACGCAACCCCACTCCCCCCGCCGCCACACACACACACGCAACCCCACACTCCATCACTCCCCCCACCGCCGCACACACACACGCAACCCCACGCTCCATCACTCCCCCCGCTGCCGCACACACACACGCAACCCCACGCTCCATCACTCCCCTGCCCCAATCTTACCTCCTTTTACTTCACGCCCCCTCCAAACCCCACCCCGCCCCTTCCCGCCCTGTCAAAATCTAGGAAAGACAGGAAGGAAGGAAAGAAGGAAGAAAGAGAAAGGGAGGTAAAGAAAAAGGGGGAAGGAAGGAAAGTTAGAGGAAGAAGAAAAGGAAAGAAAAGGAAAGATGGAAGGAAAGAAAAGAGAGACAGCAGAAGAGAAAGAAAAAGGGGGAAGGAAGGAAAGAGATAGAGAAAGAAGAGGAGAAGGAAAGATGGGAAGGAAGGAAGGAAGGAAGGAAGGAAGGAAGGAAGGAAGGAAGGAGGGAAAGAAGGAGAGAAAGAAGGAGAGAAAGAGGGAAGATTGGCCACAGCAACACGTGGCGGGTAAAGGTTGTTATTTCTATTATTATTATGATGCTATTGTTCTTCCTCTGAGACCCTTTTAGGGGGAATGGGAGAGGTGTCAGGTCCCAGAGGCAATGCATTGCATTATTGTTATTGTTATGATAGTGGTGAAATAAAAGGAAATAAAATGTGAAAGAAGGAAGCAAACAGGGAGGGAAGAAAGGCAAAGGAAGGAAGGGGGAGGGAATGAAGGAAAGAGAGAAGGATGAAACCAAGCAGTGAAAGAAGGAAAGAAAGAAAGAAAGAGGTAGAGAAGGAAGAAAGGAGAGAAAGGGGGAGGAAAGGGGAGAAGGAATAGGTAGGCACCTCTCTTTCATAATAGTCCAGATATCTACCTCAACTTTGATAAGTTTTACTATAGGCCACAGCAACGCGTGGCAGGGCACAGCTAGTCTTCAATAAACTGCTTGCCTTCCTTCCTTCTCTCCTTCCTTCTTTCTCTTTCTCTCCTTCCTTCCTTCTTTCTCTCCTTCCTTCTTTCTCTCTCCTTCCTTCCTTCCTTCCTTCCTTCCTTCCTTCCTTCCTTCCTTCTTTCTCCTTCTTTCTCTCCTTCCTTTCTTCCAGGAAGAAGAAGAAATCAATGCAAGGGTTTTGAGAGAAATAACCAAAAGGAAGCTTGGGAAGAGTGTCCATCAAACATTTGCATGATCAATGATTGGGGAGAGCGCAAAGAAGAGCATCGACAGGACAAACGACATGTGGACGTGTGATATGGAACATAAGCGATGTGATGTGTAAACAAACTGCGGGATTTGGATTTACCTATTTTTGTGGATTGCTTTTTTACTGCGACTGCTTTTAATTATCTTCACTAAACTGCTTGCCATGTTACTCATCTGCGTGGTGTGTGAAGTCAGAGGGCTTCCTGGCCTAGGCTGCGAAGGTGCAACAACGGCACCGGGATCCCGAATGTTTCCATGATGTTTCCATGCAAAGTGGTTTGTTACCGTAGTAGAGGACGTAGACGGTGGCCGCCCCCAAGAAGGCGCTGGCGGTCTGGACGACGGAGAAGATGGGCAGCTTCCACCAAGGGCACTGGGCCAAAAGGCACATGGCCAGCGAGAAGGCCGGGTTCAGGTGCCCCCCTGGAACAGGAAAGAAGGACCTTACAGCCCTGCGATGGAAAACAATGCCTGACGAGGCACAACGTCGCGCAATAAGACCTTTGCATCAGCCATGCATCGCAAGGACGGGACAACGGCAATTCGTCTGCAGGAAAAAGGACTTATTGACGGATTATTACTATTGAAAAACTCTCTCATTTTCAATGACTTTGCAATGCAATTATGTTCAGAAAGGCACAATGTCGTGCAATAAGGACATTGCATCAGCCATGCATCGCGAGGACGGGACAACAGCAAATGAGATGCAGGAAAAAAGTTTTATTGATGATTATTACTTATTGGTGGATCATTACTTATTGATGGATTATTACTTTTGAAAAACCCCTCATTTTCAATGACTTTGCAATGCAGTTATGTTTGGAAAGGCACAACGTTGCGCAATAAGGCCATTGCATCAGCCATGCATTGCGAGGACGGGACAACAGCAATTCGCCTGCAGGAAAAAGGACTTATTGATGGATTATTGCTATTGAAAAAACCCTCATTTTCAATGACTTTGCAATGCAATTATGCTAGGAAAAGCACAACATCGCGCAATAAGGTCCTAGCTTACTGATGGATTATTACTTATTGATGGATTATTACTTTTTGAATACCCCCTCATTTTCAATGACTTTGCAATGCAGTTATGTTTGGAAAGGCACAACGTTGCGCAATAAGGACATTGCATTAGCCATGCATCGCGAGAACGGGACAACGGCAATTTGCCTGCAGGAAAAAGGACTTATTGATGGATTATTGCTATTGAAAAAACCCTCATTTTCAATGAATGTTTGGAAAATCACAACGTTGCGTAATAAGATCCTAACGTATTGATGGATTATTACTTATTGATGGATCATTGCTTATTGATGGATTACTACTATTGAAAAACCCCTCATTTTCAATTATGCTTGGAAAAGCACAACGTTGTGCGTAAGGTCCTAGTTTATTGATGGATTGTTGCTTATTGATGGATTATTACTTATTGATGGATTATTGTTTTGCAATTATGCTTGGAAAGGCACAACAATGTGCAATAAGGCCATAGTATCAGCCATGCATTGCTAGGACGGCACAACGGCAAATGGGATGCAGGAAAAAAGGTTTATTGATTATTATTACTTATTGGTGGATTATTACTTATTGATGGATTATTACTTCTGAAAAAAACCCTCATTTTCAAGGACTTTGCAATGCAATTATGCTTGGAAAAGCACAACGTTGTGCAACACGGTCCTAGTTTATTGATGGATTATTATTTATTGCTGGATTATTGCTTATTGATGGATTATTACTTTTGAAAAAAACCTCAATTTCAATTACTTTGCAATGCAATTATGCTTGGAAAAGCACAACATTGCGCAATAAGGTCCTAGCTTATTGATGAATTATTCCTTATTGATGGATTATTACTTTTGAAAAGAACCTCATTTTCAATGACTTTGCAATGCAATTATGCTTGGAAAAGCACAACATTGCGCAATAACGTCCTAGTTTATTGATGGATTATTACTTATTATTACTTGTTGATGGATTATTACTTTTGAAAAAAAACTAATTTTCAATTACTTTGCAATGCAGTTATGCTAGGAAAGGCACAACAATGCGCAATTAGGTCCTAGTTTATTGATGGATTATTACTTATTGATGGATTATTGCTTATTGAGAGATTATTACTTTTGAAAAAAAACTCATTTTCAATGACTTTGCAATGCAACTATGCTTGGAAAAGCACAATGTTGTGCAATAAGGTCCTAGTTTATTGATGGACTATTACTTATTGACAGATTATTACTTATTGATGGATTATTGCTTATTGATGGATTATTACTTATTGATGGATTATTGCTTGTTGATGGATTATTACTTTTGAAAAGAACTTCATTTTCAATGACTTTGCAGTGCAATTATGCTTGGAAAAGCACAACATTGTGCAACACGGTCCTAGCTTATTGATGGATTATTACTTATTGATGGATGATTGCTTATTGATGGCTTATTATTACTTTTGAAAAACCCCTAATTTTCAATGCCTTTGCAATGCAACTAATGTCACGCAAGAAGGCCATCGTGGGAGCCATGCTTTGCTATGATTGTGTCACGGCAATTGGCTTAAAAATGTTTTTAATGCGTAATATTCATTTATATTTTACGTCTGGACATTATTGTGCTTTGTGTGATTTTTTTTGTCTTGTAATTTATGTTAAATGTGCAGGATATAAATAAAGATATTATTATTAGTATTATTAATAATATTAAATAATAATAATAATAATAATAATAATAATAATTATTATTGGATTATTTCCAGGGTGAAGCAAAACCGCAAGCGTTTCCAATCTCCTTGCAATACGTGGAGAGCAATGATGTCACGCCATAAACCAGTACCGGTAGCCCTATGTCGGCACGCGGTGATAATGCCCTGAGTCACCGCTTTGGGCGATGGAGGGCTGAAGGTCAGCGGCGATAAGGCCAATCGAGGGAGATAAAGGCCCGAGGAGTAGCCATGCAGTTTGCAAAGTCAATCAGTGTTGTTGTTGCTGCCCGGAGGCATCCTTTCGAGAGGAGGGATGGCAGTAAACAAAGAACTCAATAACAGGGGAATTCCAGGCAGCAAACAATCCAGCGCCAGGGAACACCTCCCAAGCAGAGGGTGCCTCCAGGCAACACAGGCCAGGCTACTGCTATGCAGACGCCCTCACTGATTGACTTTGCAAACTTCATGGCTTCCCAATGCTATTCAAGCTTGCCAACTGCAACTTGCTTCAAACAGACCAGGGTTTTTCCTTCCACCCTGGACATTATTCTATAGAGGGTGCCTCCAGGCAACAGAGGCCAGGCTACCATGCAGATGCCCTCACTGATTGACTTTGCAGCTTCATGGCTATTCAAGCTTGCCATTTGCAACATGCACACTTGCTTCAAACAGGCAAGGGTTCTTTCTTCCACCCTGGACATTATTCCACAAGTATATATACTCTCAACTTGCTACATCCATGCAGATGCCATCACTGATTGACTTTGCAAACTTTGTGGTTACTCAGTGCTATTCAAGCTTGCGAATTGCAACATGCACACTTGCTTCAAACAGTCAAGGGTTCTTTCTCCCACCCTGGACATTATTCCACAGAGGGTGCCTCCAGGCCACAACAGCCAGGCTACCTCCATGCAAACGCCCTCACTGATTGACTTTGCAAACTTTGTGGTTACTCAATGCTATTCAAGCTTGCCAATTGCAACATCCACACTTGCTGCAAACAGGCAAGGGTTCATTCTCCCACCCTGGACATCATTCCACAAGTATATATACACTTGACTTGCTACCTCAATGCAGAGACCCTCACTGATTGACTTTGCAGCTTCCTGGCTACTCAAGCTTGCTAATTGTAACATGCACACTTGCTTCCAAGAGGCAAGGGTTCTTTCTCCCATCTTGGACATTCCAGACATACACACACACACACACACCACTTACCAGATGCAGGCAAAATGTCAGGAGAGAATGCTTCTGGAACATGACCAGACAGCCTGGAAAAACTCACAGCAACCCAGTGATTCCCGCCACGAAAACCTTTGACAACACATGCTATTTGGGTCCTGGATGCATGTTACGGTACATTTCCTAACGTGGGGGCCCGTTTTCTGGGCGTGGTCCCCTCACCTGAGACGCCCCCCGAGATGTGGATGGCCACCATGACGGCGATGCCGCCGGAGAAGGCCGAGCTGAAGTAGCCGCCCTTGGCGCCTGCGCTGGTGGTCGACTGTGCCGCCCCACTCAAGGTGATCACCTGGGGAGCAGAGCAGAGCAGAGCAGGCAGGTGAGCAGGAGGAGGAGGAGCAGGGCAGAGGGGCATCCACACTGAGGAGTTAATGCGGTTTGGTACCACTTGGGACTGCTGTGGGACTCTGCCAAAGAGGGCAAGCTGCAACTTCCAGAATCCCATAGCATTGAATGGGGTGGGACTGCAGTCATTTGACCGCGTTGACGCACCCAGAGGCGGCCATGCTCCTTGGAAAACTACAATTCCTGGGATTCCCATGGTATAGAGGCACCCAGAGAAGGTCATGGCCCTTGTAAAACTACAACTCCCAGGAATCCCATTGCATTTATCCATGGTAGGCCAAGCAGTGTCAAACTCCATTAATTCTATAGTATAGATTCTCATGGCGTAGAGGTACCCAGAGAAGGCCGTGGCCCTTGCAAAACTACAATTCCCGGGATTCTCATGGCGTAGAGGCACCCAGAGAAGACTGATGCCCTCTGACTAAATCTTGCCTCCTCTGAGAGGTCCCAACCCGATGGACGGGGCCTCGCCGGGGCCACTCTGCCCACTTTTCAAGGGTGGCTGCCCCCGGTTACTCCTTCACCGGCTTAACCCAGGAGGGCCGCTCCTCTCCGCTCCCAATGGCCGGTCTGTTTGCTTTGGGGTTAAAGATATACCCGTGGCAGGTCAAGAGGGGGCCGGCGGAGCAAAAGGCGTCAACAGTGGGCTCAGGGCCAGCCAGGCTGGGATGTGCAGTTCCCCAAAGTACACAAACACCTTTCTCTGGGCGCTTCTGCACCACAATGTGTTGGGATC
The DNA here is from genome assembly GCF_037176765.1 of Anolis sagrei. Taxonomy (NCBI): domain Eukaryota; kingdom Metazoa; phylum Chordata; class Lepidosauria; order Squamata; family Anolidae; genus Anolis; species Anolis sagrei. The sequence continues at coordinate 643,852 of NC_090032.1, forward strand.
CTGGGATGTGTACTTTCCCAAGGTCCATAAAAGCATTCTTTGGGCACATCTGCGCTGGAGCATGAATGCAGCTTGGCACCACTTTGAACTGCCGGGGCTCCATGCGTCGGGATCCTGGGATCTGTAGTTTCCCAAGGACCGTAAAAGCCCTGCATTTGCTGTTTTATGTTGTGGAAAAGGAGGAGAAAAGGAAGAAGAAGAAGAAGGAAAAGAAGGAGCACAAGTAGGAGAAGAAAGGAAAGAAGAAGGAGAAGGAGGAGGAGGAGGAAAGAAAGAAAGGGTGAGAAGAAAAAGGAGAAAAAAGAAGAATGAGAAGAAGAAGGAAAAGACGAGAAGAGAAAGGAGAAGAAAAAAGAAAGAGAAGAAAAAGAAGAAAGAAAGAGGAAAAAGAAGAAAAAAGAATGAGAAGAAAAAGAAGAAAGAAAGAGGAAAAAGAAGAAAAAAGAATGAGAAGAAAAAGAAGAAAGAAAGAGGAAAAAGAAGAAAAAAGAATGAGAAGAAGAAGAGGGAAAAGAATAAAGAAAAGAAGGATGAGAAGAAAAAGGAGAAGAAAAAATAATGAGAAGGAAAAGAAAAAAGAAGAGAAGAAAAAGAATAACAAAAAGGAAGGAAAAGAAGAAAGAAAAGAAGGAAGAGAAAATAAATGAGAAGAACAAAAGGAGAAGAAGAAGAAGAGGAGGGAAAAGGAGGATGAGAAGAAGAAGAAAAAGAATGAGAAGAAGGAAAAGAAGTAAGAGAAGAAAATAAATGAGAAGAAGTAGGAAAAGTAGAAAAAGGAGAAGAAAAAGGAAGGAAAAGAAGAAAGAAAAGAAGGAAGAGAAGAAAAAGGAGAAGAACAAAAGGAGAACAAGAAGAAGAGGGGGGGAAAGGAGGATGAGAAGAAGAAGAAGAAAAAGAATGAGAAGAAGGAAAAGAAGTAAGAGAAGAAAATAAATGAGAAGAAGTAGGAAAAGAAGAGAAGAAAAAGGAGGAGGAAGAAGAGGAAAAGAAGAAAGAAAAAAGGATAAGAAGAAAAAAGGATAAGGAAAAGAAGAAAGGAAAGAAGGACGAGAAGCAAAAGGAGGAGAAAGGAAAGAAGAAGGAAAAGGAGAAGAAGAAATAAATAAATTAAGGATTAGAAGGACATGAAGAAAGAAGAGAATGAGAAAAAAGGGAAAGGAAAGGATGAGAAGAAGAAGGAAGAAAAGAAGGATGAGAAGCCTTGGTGTGAATGCAAAGATCCTAATCCTAATAGTGATATTGATCTTGATCTTGATAATGAAGGTGGGACTCACGATGAGGACGAAGACCCCGAGCGCTTCGGCCAGGCACTGCCGGAGGAGGAGGCTGCGCAGCCGGACGCGGGCACGGAGCGCGGACAGGAACCCCGAGTAGCCCATGGCCGGACAGAGGAGGAGGAGGAGGAGGAGGATGCCCAAGAAGAAGAGAAGAAGAGAAGGAAGGAAGGGAGGGAAGAAGGAGAGAGCAGCTTATATCTCCCCCCCCCCCCGCTCTGGGCAGGGGGTCAGGGGCGGGATGCTCCTCTGAGGGGGCCAAAGGGCAGCCGGCCTGGGCACGGGCCAAGGCACACCGGGCGGGCAGGCGGGCGCCACCCAGGAAAACAAGGAGTGACCGGCCGGCAGGCAGGCAGGCAGAGTCCAGGGCGGGACTGGACTTCAGCTCCCAGCATCCCCACCACTCCACCCTTTGGGGACATCCCAAAGCCTCACAGGTCCTGGATCATACTGTGATGGAATTGGAAGGGCCCCCAAAGGCCAACCAGACTGACCCCATGTCCACCAGGCAGGAAGACACTATGAAGCCCTCCTGACAGGTGGCCATCCAGCCCTTGAACCATACAATGATCAAGTTGGAAAGGGGCTCCAAAGGTCAGCCAGCCTGACCCCATTTCCGCCAGGTAGGAAGGCACCCACAAAATCAAGCCCTCCCCACGGATGGCCATCCAGCCCCTTCACGTTGGAAGGGGCCTCCAAAGGCCATCCAGAATGACCCCATTTCCACCAGGCAGGAAGGCACCATCAAGCCCTCCTGACAGATGGCCATCCAACCTGCTGAATCATAGAAGGATCCAGTTAGAAGGCACCCCCCCCCCCCATGAAGCTCTCCTAACAGAATGCCATCCAGCCCCTGAACCATACAATGATCACAATGGAAGGGGCCTCCAAAGGCCATCCAGCCCAACTCCATTTGTACCAGGCAGGAAGGCATCATCAAGCCCTCCCGACAGATGGCCACCCAGCTCCTGAATCATACAATGATCAAGTTGGAAGGGGCCTCCAGGCACGAAGGCATCCACAAAACCCTCCCAAGAGATGGCCATCCAACCCCCTGAATCATTGAATGATTCAGTTAGAAGGCACCCCCCAAAGGTCATCCAGCCTGACCCCATTTCTGCCAAGCAGGAAAGCACTATGAAGCACTCCTGACAGATGGTCATCCAGCCCCTGAACTATACAATCATCACATTGGAAGGGGCCCCCAAAGGCCATTCAGCCTGACCCCCTTTCTGCCAGGCAGGAAAGCACCCACAAAACCCTCTCAAGAGATGGCCACTCAACCCCCTGAATCACACAATGATCCCATTAGAAGACACCCCCCAATGGTCATCCAGCCTGACCCCATTTCTGCCAGGCAGGAATACCCAGTCAAAGCTATCCCGACAGATGGCCATGCAGATTCTGAATCATAGGCTCCTAAAGTTGGAAGGGTCCTCCAAAGGCCATCCAGTCTGACCCCATTTCTACCAAACAGGAACGCACCCACAAAACCCTCCCAAGAGATGGCCATCCAATCTTCTGAATGATCCCGTTAGAAGACCAGGAAGGCACCCACAAAACCCTCCCAAGAGATGGCCATGCAGATTCTGAATCACAGAACGATCCAGTTAGAAGACACCCCCCAACAGTCATCCAGCCTGACCCCATTTCTGCCAGGCATGAATAATAATAATAATAATAATAATAATAATAATAATACTTTTATTTATATTCTATATTTATATTTTATTTATATTTATTTCATATTCTGTTCTGTCTCCCCAGTGGGAGATACCCAGTCAAAGCCCTCCCGACAGATGGCCATGCAGATTCAAAATCATAGGGCCACCCAAAGGCCATCCAATCCCACCCCATGCCTACTAGGCAGGAAGGCACCATCCAAGCCCTCCCGACAGATGGCCACCCACCACCAACACAGTCCGTAATTTCTGCCTGAGTTCCGTTGAGATCCTCCTCGGCTCAAGGCAGTCTACCTCAGAGAAAAGAGAGCGAAAGGGAAGCCGGGAGAATAAATAAGAGGCGTTCTTTAATAGTTCTCTCTTGGGAGGGAATCGCGCAGGAAGGGGTCCGGATCCAAGGAGGAGGCCCAATCCAGGGTAGAGGGGCAGCCGGTCACCCGCTGGGGAGGAAGGAAGGAAGAAAGCCCCACAGCCGGTCAAAGGGGAGGACTACACATCCCATTGGGCTTCTGCATCCCGCCCAATCCCCTGGCAGCCCCCCCGAGTCCCCATTCCTGGTCCGAGGGGTCAGCGCCCAACCCGACTTACCTCCAAGGTGACCTGCTCGCTCGGCCCCTCTACCGGAACCAGCGGCCAAAGAAAATGTCCAGGAGGGAAGGCGTGTCGCCCAGGACCTCCTCCCTGCGGGGCCGACCTGCCGAAAGAGAGACCCAAACTGGGCTGGGGAGGGGGCTCATGCAATGTCATTCACGCCTGCTCAAGGCAAGGTTCACGCTGCACAGAGGGCGCCTCCAGGCAACGACAGCCAGGCTGCCTCTATGCAAATACCTTCACTGATTGACTTTGCAGCTACAGGGCTACTCAATGCTAATCCACACTTGCTACAAACAGACAAGGGTTCTTTCTTCCTCCCTCCCACCCTGGACATCAACCCACAAAGGGTGCCTCCAGGCAACAGCAGCCAGGCTGCCTCTATGCAAATACCCTCACTGATTGACTTTGCAGCCGCAAGGCTACTCAATGCTAATCCACACTTGCTACAAACAGACAAGGGTTCTTTCTTCCTCCCTCCCACCCTGGACATCAACCCACAAAGGGTGCCTCCAGGCAACAGCAGCCAGGCTGCCTCTATGCAAATACCCTCACTGATTGACTTTGCAGCCGCAAGGCTACTCAATGCTAATCCACACTTGCTACAAACAGACAAGGGTTCTTTCTTCCCCCCTCCCACCCTGGACATCAATCCACAAAGGGTGCCTCCAGGCAACAACAGCCAGGCCGCCTCTATGCAAATACCCTCACTGATTTGACTTTGCATCTTCATGGTTACTCAATGCTATTCAAGCACTCTCACTGATTGACTTTGCATCTTCATGGCCACTGAATACTATTCAAGGACCCTCACTGATTGGCTTTGCAGCTGCAAGGCTGCTCAAAGCTAATTAAACTTGCTCATTGCAACGCTCAAACTTGCTTCAAACAGACAAGGGTTTTCTCTCTCACCCTGGACATCATTCCACAGGGATATATCCACTCACTTCACTACTTCTATGCAGAGACCCTCACTGATTGACTTTGCAGCTGCATAGCTATTCAAGCTTGCTAAGTGCAACATCCATACTTCCTTCAAAGAGACAAGGGTTCTTTCTCCCACCTTGGACATCACTGCACAGAGGGTGCCTCTAGCAACAACTGCCAGGCTACCTCTAATGCAAATATCCTCACTGATTGACTTTGCAGATGCAAGGCTACTCAATGCTAATTAAACTTGCTCATGGCAACATCCACTCTTGCTTCAAACAGACAAAGGTTCCTTTTCCCACCCTGGACATCATTCCTCAGAGGGTGCCTCCAGGCAACAACAGTCAGGCCACCTCTATGCAGAGACCCTCACTGATTGACTTTGCACCTTCATGGTTACTCAATGCTATTCAGGCACCCTCACTGATTGACTTTGCAGCTGCAAAGATATTTAATGCTAAATAAACTTAAATTAATTAGCATTCAAACCAACATGTATGTTGTTTCTGATTGCCTTGAGACCGTGTTTACATATCTAGGGAGGCGGATGCCTTGTGCTTTGGCTGCCCCCAAACGCTTGGTTTAGTCCCACGGATGACGGGGCAAGGAGGAAGACCTCGTAGCATGACTATCATTATTATTATTACTATATTTATTGATACCCTGCTTTATCTCTCCCGGAGACGACCAAGGTCCTTTGGCTGCACGGAAGGCTGGCACCATTACCTATCTCTCCCCATCGCTTATCGGCCCAAAACTGGAATTCAGCTCCCGAGTCATTACTCTGCATTATAAACAGCTATAAACAGGGCCATAAGGAGATAACGTAATAACCTCACCCGGCATAAAACCATAAAACTTGGTGATAACAATGAAAGCAATGACAGAGATGGGTTTCGAGAGTGAGGGTGCATCTGCACTGTGGAATTAACGCAGTTTGGCGCCACTTGAACTGCCCTGGCTCAAGGCCGTGGGCTCCTGGGAGCTGTAGTTCTGCAAGGCCTCTCTTCCCAAGGCAGCTCTCCAAGCCACACATTCCAGTTCTCCAGAGCGCTTGTTTTGTATTTGCGTTGCATTGTGTGTTGTACATTCTTCTTTAGAGGCTTTTAAGCAGAGGCTGAAGGGCCATCTGTTGGGAAGGGTTAGGTGGGTCTACCTTTCTGGCAGGAGGGGGCTGGACTAGATGGCCCTTGGGTTCCTTCCAACTTTGTGATCCTATCTCTCTCTGTCTCTCCCTCTCTCTATATATATATATCTCCTTCTCTGTGGGGTTTTAAACAGAGCTCAGATGGCCATCTGTCAGGAGGGCTTTGATTGTGTGAATAGGGTTGGACTGGATGGACCTTGGGGTTCCTTAAAACCTTTTGATTCCTATCTACCCACTCATCCATCCATGCATCTATCTATCTAACCACCCAACCATCGATCTACCCATCCATCCATCTACCCATCTATCTATCCATCCATCTACCTATCCACCCATCGATCTATCTATCTTTCTATCTATCTCTATCTATCTATCTATCTATCTATCCATCCACCCATTCACCCATCCATCCACCCATCCCTCCATCCATCTACCCATCCATCTACCTATCCACCCATCTATCTATCTAGTTTGCTGTCTAGCCATCCATCCATCTACCCACTCATCCATCCATCTATGTTCCATCCATCCATCCATCCACCCATCTATCTATCTATCTATCTATCTATCTATCTATCTATCTATCTATCTATCTATCTTTCTTTCTTTCTTTCTATCTCTATCTATCTATCTATCCATCTACCCATTCACCCATCCATCTACCCATCCCTCCATCCATCCATCTATCTATCTATCTATCTATCTATCTATCTATCTATCTAGCCATCTAGCCATCCATCCATCCATCCATCCATCCATCCATCCATCCACCAATCTATCTATCCATCCATCCACCAATTCATCCATCTGTCCATCCATCCATCTACCCATGCATCCATCTGTCTACCAATCCACCCACCCATCTATCTATCTACCCATCTATCTACCCATCTACCCATTCACCCATCCATCCATCTATCTACCCATCCGCTCATCTATCTATCTATCTATCTATCTATCTATCTATCTATCTATCTATCTATCTATCAATCCATCCATCCATCCATCCATCTACCCATGCATCCATGTGTCTACCAATCCACCCATCTATGTACCCATCTATCTACCCATTCACCCATCCATCCATCTATCTACTCATCCGCTCATCCATCTGTCTATCTATCTATCTATCTATCTATCTATCTATCTATCTATCTATCTATCCATCCACCCATCCATCCATCCATCCATCCATCCATCCATCTACCCATTAACCCATCCATCCATCCACCCATCTACCCATCCATCCATCTGTCTACCAATCCACGCACCCACCCACCCACCCACCCACCCATCTATCCATCCATCCATCCATCCATCCATCCACCCATCTATGTATCTATGTATCTATGTATCTATCTATCTATCTATCTATGTACCCATTCGAGGGCTTGGGTTGTGCCTTCCTGCCTGGCGGAAGGGGGTCAGACTAGATGGTCTTTGGGGCTCCCTTTGGAGTCTATGATGTGTTCTCGATATTGTGTGGTAAGTTTCCATGGTAGATGCCCTTCCCAGTCTGAGGAGCACCAGAAGTTGGCCTGGGGTGCCTTTGGGGAGCGGTGGAAGAGCGGCCCCTCCACCTGGGACTCACCTGGCCGGTCCAAAAGGGTCTCGGCTCCGCTCCGGCGAGTGACCACCGTCTCCTCGTGGCCCTGGCTGTCACGCACCGTCCGGCGCTCCTCCACCGTCTGCGGGAAAACGGAAGGAAAACGTGGACGAGGTGCCTGGAATTCTTACACGCACAGAGAGTTGTAGTTTGCCAAGACACAGAGGTGTCACATATTACAGGTGAGGCCGACATTTGGGATTTCAGGGCTGGTTCCCAGGCCAGAGGGGAAAGGGAAACGGGCCAAAGGTCCTTTTCTCTTGGGTTTTCCAGAGAAGCCAGATTAGATTTGAGAATGGAGGGAGTGGAAAAGAGACTGATTAGACCCCCATAATTGTAATTTTGCTCCTGTTATGAATCATAACGTAAATATCCGATCTGCAGGATGTATTTTCATTCACTGGACTAAACTTGGCACAAATAAACAATACAACCAAATTTGACTACTGGCAGGGTTGGAGGGGCTGATTTTGTCATTTCGGGAGTTGTAGTTGCAGGGATTTATAGTTCACCTACAATCAAAGAGCGTTCTGAACTCCGCCAATGATGAAATTGAACCAAACTTGGCACACAAAACTCCCATGACCAATGGAAAATACTGGAAGGGTTTGGGAGTTGTAGTTCACCTACCTCCAGAAACTCAAACAATGATGGATCTGGACCTAACTTGGCATGAATATTCAACATGCCCAAATGTAAACACTAGTGGAGTTTGGGGGAAATAGACCTTGACATTTGGGAGTTGTAGTTGCAGGGATTTATAGTTCACCTACAATCAAAGTGCATTCTGGACCCCCCACCAATGATAGGATTAGTCCAAACTTCTCACACAGAGCTCCCATGACCAACAGAAAATACTGGAAGGATTTGGTGGGCACTGACCTTGAGTTTGGGAGTTGTAGTTCACCTACCTCCAGAAACTCAAACAATGATGGATCTGGACCTAACTTGGCATGAAAATTCAACATGCCCAAATGTAAACACTAGTGGAGTTTGGGGAAAATAGACCTTGACATTTGGGAGTTGTAGTTGCAGGGATTTATAGTTCACCTGCAATCAAAGTGCATTCTGGACCCCATCAACGATAGGATTAGTCCAAACTTCCCACACAGAACTCCCATGACCAACAGAAAATACTGTTTTCTGAAGGTCTTTGGCGACCCCTCTGACACCCCCTTGCGACCCCTCTGGGGGTCCCGACCCCCAGGTTGAGAAACACTGGATTAGACCAAGGGTGCCCAAACTGAGGCGTCGACCCGTGTTAAATGTTTTCCGTGTGGATGCACCCCCAGATTCAGCTGACTCACCCCGTCGGGGGCCACCACCTTGGTGACGGAAACGCTTTGGAAGTAGGAGCGGGGCTGGGAAGGAGGCGGGAGGACCGTCCGGAGGCCTTCGGAGCGGACACGCGAGTCCAGGTCTGCCAGGGAAGAAACAACACGCTTTGGAGTCTCAAGCACCACTGATTCTAACGCAGGAACACCTCAGCAAGCAAGAGTCCAAAAGTGGCAGGCGTAAACTTGGAACGCCAACCAGTGGCTGAGACATGATAAATAAATACATACCTCCATCCTCTTTGGGAATCTCTGCTGGAGCCGAAAGATCCTCTCCCGGCTGCAAAAACAAAAGAGAGAGAGAGAAATAGTCATAATTTCTATGGAGAACTATGGGAAAATAATACGCCATTCTCCATTTGCAAGGAGGCTGCTGTCCAAAGTGTTGATCACCTTGGAAGACCAAAGGATTCCTGGAGAGAACTTTTATTTATTTATCTTATCAGTATATTAATCGGGAAATCGGGTGTTCAGTATTCTCCACAAGCAAATAGACAAAAATGGACGTTAAAAAAAAGTCAAAAATGCACCACAGAACAATTTAAAAAGGTGTGTAAAATTAAAAAAGATGCTTTTTCTTTCGTAAATGAGACCCAAAACAGCTCACGTTGTTGTTGTTGTTGTTGTTACATTATTATTATCACGTTGTTGCTGCTATTGTTGTTATTGTATTATTATTATTATTATTATTATTATTATTATTATTATTATTATTATTAAGAGGAATGGATATACATATATATTAATATGTAATCTATATAAATAAAAAATTAATGTTCGTTTGTGGGATTAGCATAACTCAAAAACCACTGGACGAATGGACACCAAATCTGGACACAAGGCACCTCTCAGGCCAACGAGTGACCATCACTCAGAAAAACATTGAAAAACACAGCAGAAGGGACTTAAAAAGCCAAAAAAAAACCCAAAAATACATTACAACGCATGCAAAAAACCATGTATATACACATATACACAAATACACATACACACAAAACACGTATACACAGACTGAGCCACAGCAACGCATAATAATAATAATAATACAATAATAACATAATAATAATATAATTATAACAGTCTTATATTATTATTATTATTAAGCAGGGGATGGCTAGTGCTTAATAAGAATAATATAAGACTTGACCGGACATTTGGCGCCATTCGTTCTGGCCTCCATCCTGGGAGTTGCAGTTCAGCCAAGGGCCGGCACAATCCCTGCATGGAGGATGAAGCCCTTGCAAAACTACACGTCCCAACTGCGACAGAATTCGCTTTTAATTGGAGATATTATCATTATTATGTATATTGTTATGTATTATTATTTGAAATACATTACAACTGTGAGCCCGGTTCGCTTCTGATATGATAACTAAATAAATTGCTGGGTTGTTGTAGGTTTTTTCGGGCTATTTGGCCATGGTCTAGAGGCATTCTGTCCTGACGTTTCACCTGCATCTTTGGCACGCATCCTCAGATCTGGCTACCAGTATTAAAAAACTCTAAAATCACAACAGCACAACAACAGAGAGGAAACAAACAAGGACATCTAATCACCTCTCAACAAAAGTTTGCTCCAGGCACTGCCAGGCCATCCAATGCTAATCAAGGTGGTCAGTGGAAACATTCCCACCTAGCTCCAGCAGGCAATAGTCCTTTGTCCCACCCTGGTCCTTCCACAGATATATAAACCCTTTCCCCTAGTTCTAACAGACCTCACTACCTCTGAGGATGCTTGTCATAGATGCAGGCAAAACGTCAGGAGAGAATGCCTCTAGACCATGGCCATATAGCTTGAAAAACCTACAACAACCCATTCACACCTGGCTTCAGCAGACAAGAGTCCTTTGTCCCACCCTGGTCATTCCAGAGACATATAAACCCTTTTGCCTAATTCCAACAGACCTCACGACCTCTGAGGATGCTTGACATAGATGCAGGCGAAACGTCAGGAGAGAATGCCTCTAGACCATGGCCATATAGCTTGAAAAAACCTACAACGACCCAGTTATTCTGGCCATGAAAGCCTTCGACAATACAAATAAATTGTTGTTGTTGTATTTCACAAACACTCATATATACACATATACACAAATATATACACACACACACACAATGCACATATGCACAGACTGGGCCACAGCAATGTGTGGCAGGGGACGGCTAGTGTAATATGTATATGTATGTATGTGAGTGTGTGTAAAGCCATGAGGAGAGGCAGGTAGGGAATTAAACATGCACACGCACACACACACACACACATAGGTGTTTAGCCTTTAAATGTAATTTGCATTGCATTGCATTGTATGAATGAAAGAGTCAATGGGCAGTGCAGGGGGGTGATGCCGTACCGCCTGGAAGGGAGGCCAGGGCTTCTTCTCTGGAGACGGAGGACGCAACCCATCGTCCACGGCTCTGCCTTGAGGACCAGGGCTGTCCGGGTACTTGAGCATGGAGTCCCGCAGCGTCCGCCTCTTCAGGAGGGAAGGGTCTCCCGGTGGTGGAGGGGCCTCCAGGCCTGGCATCTCTGCCCAGAAAACAAAGCAGGAAATCCTAGCGTTGGAAGGGAACCCCAAAGGGCATCCAGTCTGGCCCCCTTCGGCCAGGCAGCACACCACATCCCATCCCACCCAACAGACGGCCAGCCAGACGCCACTGAAAGACCTCAAAGAGGAAAGACAGACAGGAAGATAGGAAGATAGATAGATAGATAGATAGATAGAGACAGACAGACAGGAGGAGAGAGAGAGAAAAAGAGAAAGAGAGAGAGATGGATAGATACAGGTAACTTGACAGAAAGACAGTAAAATATATAAGATAAATTAAAAGATAGATAGACAGATAAGATAAATAAGATAAATAAGAAGATAAATAGATAAGATAAACAAGAAGATAGATAAGATAGATAGATAGATAGGATAAATAAGAATATATATATAATAAATAAGACGCTAGATAGGTAAGATAAACAAGAAGATAGATAAATAAGTTAAACAAGAAGATATATATATATATATATATATATGAAGATAGATAGGTAAGATAAACAAGAAGATAGATAGACAAGAAGACAGATAGATGATAGATAAAATAAATAAGGAGATAGATAGATAGATAGATAGATAGATAGATAGATAGATAGAATAAGATGATAGATAGATAGATAGATAGATAAGATAAACAAGAAGATAGATAAGAAGATAGATAGATGTTATAAATAAGATGATAAATAAGAATATATATAGAAGATAGAAAGATAGATATTATAAATAAGATGATAAATAATATATATATATATATATATATATATATATATATATATGACGATAGATAGATAAGATAAACAAGAAAATATAGATAGAGATAGATGGATAAGATAAATAAGATAAGTAAGATAAGATAAATAAGAAGATAGATAGATAGATAGATAAGATAGATAGATAAGATAGATAAGATAAATAAGAAGATAGATGATAGATGATAGATAGATAAAATAAATAAGATGATATATAGATAGATAGATAGATAAAATAAATAAGAATATAGATAAGATAAATAAGAAGATAGATAGATAGATAGATAGATAGATAGACAGACAGAGTCAGTCATGGAATCCTAAAGCTGGAAGGGACCCAAGGGCCACACAGACCAGGCAGGAAGGCACAATTGAAGCCCTCCTGACAGATGTCCATCCAGCCAAAGATTGACATGAGGGAAAGAGAGAGGGGGGGGAGGGAAGATAAATGTGATTAGCCCCCGCATGGAATCATTGAGAGAATGGGGAGTTTCCAAGCTGAGTGCAGGAATCAATGAGCAAGGCAGAATGGAGGGGGGGCTCCAACTAGAGAGGCCTCTCCTCTCCCCAGGAGTCACACAGCGCTGAGCCAGGGCAAAAAGGGCACCTAGGCAGCCTTGAATGAACGGCCTTGCACAACTGCAACTCCCAGGATCCCCGTAACACGGCGGCAGGAGGGGGGAAGGGCGTCCAGACTCACCCAAGGGCCGGGAGGGCAGCCCCACGGCCCCCATGTCGCTGAAGAGGTCGTTGAAGTCCCGGAAGAGCTCCTCGAACCCAAAGGCGTCGTGGAAGCGCATCCCGCCGGGGCCAAAGGGGAAGCCAAAGCCCCCAAAGGAGCCAAAGCCCCGGGGACCAAAGGAGGGGCCGCCTTCATCATCCTCATCATCATCCTCTTCATCCTCCTCCCTTGTGATGCCCCCAAAGAAGGGGTCGCGGGGCCTGCCAGGCAGAGAGAAGGACAGGTCACACGCTGACCACACCACTTGCGTTCCTGGGATGGGCATGTATTACAAGATATATACACACACACACATACTATATATATATATGTAGGTCGTTGTAGGTTTTTTTGGGCTGTATGGCCATGATCTAGAGGCATTCTCTCCTGACGTTTCGCCTGCATCTATGGCAAGCATCCTCTGAGGTTGTGAGGTCTGTTTGACATATATATATATACACACACACAATATATTATATTATTAGCATAGTACAATATCAGTATTCTATATTACTATGTTGTACGATACCATTATATTGTTAGTAATATATAAATATATATAATCATCATAATATCATATTATTAGTATTCTATTGCATTACATTATAATATTATATTACATGTATATATATTATAAGCATAGCACAATATCAGTATTATATATTACTATGTTGTACTATACCATTATATTGTCATATTATTAGTAATATTACATGTAATATAACATATAAAATTATAATATCGTATTATTATATTGCATTACATTATATGTATATGCAATATATAATTAACATAGTACAATATCAGTATTAAATATTACTATATTGTACTATACCATTATATTGTAATATTATTAGTAATATTACATGTAATATGAAATATATAATTATAATATTATATTACTAGTATTAGTATTATATTGTATTACATTATAATATTATAAATATTATATTATTAGCATAGCACAATATCAGTATTATATATTACTATATTGTACTATACCATTATATTGTAATATTATTAGTAATATTACATATGATATAAAATATATAATTATAATATATTATTAGTATTATAATGCATTACACTCTATGTATATGCAATATATTATAAGCATAGTACAATATCAGTATTATATATTACTATATTGTAGTATACCATTATATTGTAATATTATTAGTAATATTACATGTAATGTAAATATATAATTATATCATATTATTATTATATTGTATTGCATGATATAATAAATATTATATGTATATACAATACAATATATTTTATTATATTATGTTATTACCATAGCACAATATCAGTATTATTTATTACTATATTGTACTGTACCATTATATTGGAATATTTTTAGTAATATTAGGTGTAATATAACATATATAATTATAATATATTATTAGTATTTTATTGCATTACATTATATGTATATATATACAATATATTATTAGCATACCACAATATCAGTATTATTTATTATTATATTGTACTATAGCATTATATTGTAATTTTATTAGTAATTTTATGTGTAATATAAAATATATAATTATAATATCATATTATTAATATTAGTATTATATTGTATTACACTATAATATTATAAATATTATATTATTAGCATAGCACAATATCAGCATTATGTATTACTATGTTGTACTATACCATTATATTGCAGTATTATTAGTAATATTACATGTAATATAAAATATATAATTATAATATCTTATTATTAGTAGTAGTATTATATTGCATTACATTATAATATTATATTATATTATATTATATGTATAATCGGAAAGGAACCCCAAAGGTCATCTAGTCCGACCCCCTTCTGCCAGGCAGCACAATTCGATCCCTCCCAACAGATGGCCAGTCAGCTTCTGCCGAAAGACCTGCAGAGACTGAGATAGATAGGCGCACAGATAGATAAAATAGGAAGGGGACCCCAAAGGTCATCCAGTCTGACCCCCTTCTGCCAGGAAGCACAATTCGATCCCTCCCAACAGATGGCCGGTCAGCTTCTGCGTAAAGGCCTGCAGAGACTGAGATAGTCTGATAGATAAAATAGGAAGGGGACCCCAAAGGTCATCCAGTCTGACCCCCTTCTGCCAGGAAGCACAATTCGATCCCTCCCAACAGATGGCCGGTCAGCTTCTGCCGAAAGACCTGCAGAGACTGAGATAGATAGGCACACAGATAGATAAAATAGGAAGGGGACCCCAAAGGTCATCCAGTCTGACCCCCTTCTGCCAGGAAGCACAATTCGATCCCTCCCAACAGATGGCCGGTCAGCTTCTGCGTAAAGGCCTGCAGAGACTGAGATAGTCTGATAGATAAAATAGGAAGGGGACCCCAAAGGTCATCCAGTCTGACCCCCTTCCTGCCAGGAAGCACAATTCAATCTCTCCCAACAGATGACCAGTCAGCCTCTGCATAAAGACCTCCAGAGAAGGTGATGGATGGATAGATAGATAGATAGATAGATATTGTAGGGTTAGAAGAGACCCCCAAAGAGGGCCATCTAGTCCAACCTTCTGCCAGGAAAAAAAGACACCATTCAATCCCTCCTGATAGATGGCCATCCAGCCTCTGCTTTAAGACCCCCAGAGAAGGTGATAGATGGATGGATGGATAGATAGAATCCCAGTGTTGGAAGGAGTCTCAAAGAAGGCCATCCAGTCCAACCCCCTTCTGCAAGGTGAGAAGACACCATTCTATCCCTCCTGACAGATGGACATCCAGCCTCTTCTTAAAGACCTCCAGAGAAGGTGATAGATAGATAGATAGATAGAGAAGAGACCCCTAAATATAGACCATGCAGTCCAAATCCCTTCTGCCAGGGAAAAAGACACAATTCGATCCCTCCCAACAGATGGACATCCAGCCTCTGCTTTAAGAGCTCCAGAGAAAGTGATAGATAGATAGATAGATAGATAGAATCCCAGAGTTGGAAGGAGTCTCAAAGAAGGCCATCCAGTCCAACCCCCTTCTGACATGTGAGAAGACACCATTCGATCCCGCCTGACAGATGGCCATCCAGTTTCTCCATAAAGACCTCCAGAGAAGGTGATAGAGATAGATAGATAGATAGAATCCCAGAGTTGGAAGGAAAGGCCATCCAGTCCAACCCCCTTCTGCCATGTGAGAAGACACCATTCGATCCCTCCTGACAGATGGACATCCAGCCTCAAAGACCTCCTGGGAAGGTGATAGATAGATGGATGGATGGATAGATAGATAGATGGATAGATAGAATCCCAGAGTTAGAAGGAAAGAAGGCCATCCAGTCCAAATCCCTTCTGCCAGGGAAAAAGACACAATTCGATCCCTCCCAACAGATGGCCAGTCAGCCTCTGCTTAGAGACCTCCTGGGAAGGTGATAGAGAGATAGAATTGTAAGAGTTAGAAGAGACCCCAATAGCCATCCAGTCCAACCCCCTTCTGCCAGGGAAAAAGACACCATTCGATCCCTCCTGACAGATGGACATCCAGCCTCTGCTTAAAGACCTCCAGAGAAGGAGGTGGACACATAGAGGGATGTTTAGTGGTGGGCTGCTTGGGCCTCTCTCCTCCTCCTTCCCCACCTGTTCCCCCCCTGGAAGCCGAAGAAGCCCCGAAAGAGGTCGTAGACGCTCATTTCCGCCCGGCTGCCGTCAAGCGAGGGCCAGCGCGACACCCTCCACGTCACTCTGTCGTAAAAGGGAAGCGCGGCCGTCAAGCCAGGAAGGCGCCCCCTTTCGGCCAAAGGCGCGCCTCTTCCTCCTCGCAGCTGGGGACTCTAGACCTAGGAAAAGAATAGAGATACAAACTAGCGGCGAAACTCGAGTCTCTTTTTCCTCGCAGCGGGAGACTCTAGACCTAGAAAAAGAATAGAGATCCATTCTAGCGGCGAAAGTCAAGTCTCTTACGTATGGGGATTTCCATCCAATTTCCTCCAAACTTCAACTTCCTTTGAACAAAAAACTCCCAAAGACTGAGCTATATTTATTGATGTATTACACTTTTATTATGTGCATAGATTATGTCATCATTATATTTTATTATATTTTAATATTTAATACATTGTATATATTGTAATAATATTTTATTATATTTTATATTTTTAATATTTTAATATTTTATACATTTTATATATTGTAATATTTTTTATATTTATATATTTTTAATATTTATTATATCTTATACATTTTATATATTGTAATTTTTATATATTGTAATTTTTATATTTTATGTATTTTGAATTATTATATTTTACACTTTTTATATATTTAATATTTTTTATATTTTATACATTGTATATATAGTAATAACATATTTTAATATATTTTAATATATTTTATATTTCATACATTTTATATATTGTAATTATTTTTATATTTATATATTTTTAATATTTATTATATCTTATACATTTTATATATTGTAATTTTTATATTTTATGTATTTTGAATTATTATATTTTATACTTTTTATATATTTAATATTTTTTATATTTCATACATTTTATATGTTGCAATAATTTTTATATTTTTATATATTTTAATATTTATTATATTGTATACATTTTATATATTTATTATATTTTATACATTTTATATATTGCAATAATTTTTATATTTTATATATTTTAAATTACTATATTTTTATACATTTTATATATTGCAATGTTTATTATATTTTATACATTTTATATATTGTAATATTTTTTATATTTCATACATTTTATATGTTGCAATAATTTTTATATTTTTATATATTTTAATATTTATTATATTGTATAAATTTTATATAGATATTATATTTTATACATTTTATATATTGCAATGATTTTTATATTTTATGTATTTTAAATTATTATATTTCATATATTTTATATATTGTAATATTTTATATATTTTATATATTTATTATATTTTATACATTTTATATATTGTAATAATATAATATTTTATATGATGTAATATATATAACATCATATATATATATATTATAATAATATACAATAAATATAATAATATGCAATAATAAATATAATAATAAATAATTATAATAAATATAATAAATAAACAGCAACAATATTATTTACTTATGTAAACATATTGCACATCATACCTTAGATGTGTATGCCAATCAAGGCTGTGTGTGTGTGTGATACCTTAGATCAGTGTTTATTATTTTCGTTGTGACTCCATAATTGTAATTTTGCTTCTGTTACGAATTGTGATGTCTATCTCTGAAATGCAGAATGTATCTTCATTCACTAGACCAAATTTGGCACAAAGACCCGATATGCCCACATTTGAATCCTGGTGGGATTGATTTTGTCATTTGGGAGTTGTAGTTGCTGGGATTCATAGTTCACCTACAATCAAAGAGCATTCGGAATTCCACCAACAATGGAAATGAACCAATCTTGGAACACAGAACTCCTATGACCAATAGAAAATACTGTAAGGGTTAGGTGGGCAGTGTCCTTGAGATTGGGAGTTGTAGTTCACCTACATCCAGAGAGCACTGTGGACTCAAACAACGATGGATCTGGACCAAACTTGGCACGAATATTCCATATGCCCAAATGTGAACACTGGTGGGGTTTGGGAAAAATAGAATCTTGACATTTGGGAGTTGTAGTTGCTGGGATTTATAGTTCACCTACAATCAAAGAGCATTCTGAACCCCACCAACAATGGAAGTGAACCAAATGGGGCACACAGAACTCCCACAACCCAACAGAAGATATGGGAAGGGTTTGGTGGGCATTGACCTTGAGTTTGGGAGTTGTAGTTCACCTATATTCAGAGAGCACTGAGGACTCAAACAACGATGGATCTGGACCAAACTTGGCATGGTTACTCAATATACATACATGTGAACACTGGTGGAGTTTGGGGGAAATAGACCTTGAGATTTGGGAGTTGTAGTTGCTGGGATTTATAGTTCACCTACAATCAAAGAGCATTCTGAACCCCACCAACGATAGAAATGGGCTAAACTTCCCATGCAAGAGATTCCCCGCTTGGTTTCCGCCACAGAAATCACTGCAAAACATTCCAAAATCCGTTTTTAATACTGTTTCGAAAGATTACAAAAGGCAACCGAGATCTAGAATGTTCTCCCTTTTGGGGGATTTGCACCGACCGACCGGGGGGGGGCCTTTCCTATGCGTAACGTGGAACTCGGTGCAAAAAATCCCCAAACAATCCCTTTTTTCCCCCCAAAATAAAAGATAATCTATACTGTAGAATGGCCGGGGCTCAATCCGATCCCTCCCGACAGATGGCCATCCAACCCCATAGGAAAAGGGCAGGTTAAGGGGTGAAATAGAGGCTATGGAAGAGTTGGAAGGGAACCCCAGAGGCCATCCAGTCTATCCTCATTTCTACCAGGCAAGGAGACACCATCTAATTCCTCCCAACAGATGGCCATCCAACCCCATAGGCATGCGCAGGCTCATAGTTGAAACAGACCTTGGGAAACTATAACTCCCAGGACGCCGTAGCGGTTTGAGTGGGGCCAAGCTGCCTAAAAAAGACAAAAGGCCTTGGGAAACTACAACTCCCAGGATTCCCACTGCATTGAGCCCAAAGGCAGGGGTGAATCTGCATCCATTCTACATTATGGTCCATGGTTATAATAGACCTTGGAAAACTTCAACTCCCAGGACCCTGTAACAGTTTGAGTGGGGCCAAGCTGCGTGACCTCTTGGGCACAAAAAAGACAAAAGGCCTTGGGAAACTACAACTCTCAGGATTCCCACAGCATTGAGCCCAAGGCAGGGGTGAACCTGCATCCATTCTACATTATAGAAGCCTCCAGAGAAAGAGAAAGACCTTGGGGAACTACAACTCCCAGGACTCAGTGTGGTTTCAAGTGAGGGGCTGAATCCGCATCCATTCCTGCTTCCGGCTCCTTGATCCTGGGGGAAAGGAGAGACATTCAGAACCAAAGGAGGTGCAGAGGAGGAGGAGGAGAGAGCGGTCCAGCCAGCTGGACCTCTGTCTTGGCACGTCAAGCAGGCTTCCATCCATCTATCCGTCCGTCTGTCCATCCATCGTTAGGCCAAGGAGCACTTGCTGTGGCTTTTCTGCGCCCTTTTGAGGTCCACAGGGCCCTTGGGTTGCGGGGCCTGGGAGGAAGAGGAAGAGGAAGAGGAAGAGGAAGGAGAGGGTTGGACCCATGTTGGGACTGCAATGACCACAATCCACTCCCTGCCCGGCAAGATGGGGGAAACTATTATTATTATTACTATTATTATTATTATTATTTGACACAGAACAAGATGAGTCCACAGCAAACAATATATATTGTAGTAACATTTTATTATATTTTATATTTTATTTAATTTACATATTTATTAGATTTTATACTTTTTGTATATTATAATAATAATATTTTATTACATTTTATTTATTTTACATATTTATTATATTTTATACATTTTATATATTGTAATAATATTGTATGATATATTACACATTTATTATGTGCATAGATTATGATGTAATAATAATATTTTATTATATTTTATATATTTTTAAATATTATTATATTTTATATATTGCAATAACAATACTTTATTATATATTACACTTTTATATGTGCATGGATTATAATGTAATAATATTTTACTATAGTTTATTTATGTTTAAATATTTATAATATTTTATACATTTTATATATTGTAGCAATAATTTTTTGTATTTTATATATTTGTAATACTATATTTTATACATTTTATATATTGTAATAATAATTTATGTGTAATAATAATAAAATATTTTATATGATGAGCCAGAGTATTATTATTATTATTATTATTATTATCTACCATACTTTAATTAAGTATTATTATTGATTAATAATAATAATAATAATAATGGCTATAGAGGCACCTACTGCCATGGGTCCAGGTGATGGGATCCCGGGAGTTGTTGCTTTGCAAGATATAATAATAATAACAACAACAACAACAACAACAACAACAACACTATGCAAGTGGTGCCAAGCTGCATTTGTTACTCAATGTAAATATACCCTCCTGCCCGAAAGATGATGGTGATGGTAATAATAATAAGGTGCCTCTATAGCCATTATTATTATTATTATTATTATTATTATTATTATTATTATTACCATCTGTAGAATTAATGCATACACCCTCCTGCCCGAAAGATGATGGAAATAATAATAATAATGAATGACAACCCCCTCCTGGCTTAAGGGTCATGATAAATCTGAATACTCACGGATCTTTTGCTGGATTGGAGGAGGATGTCCCGGGCCAAAGTGCGGAAGGCCTGCGGGAGAGAAGAGAGAGGGAGAAGGGGAAGAAGGGGGGGCCGGTGTGGGCAGGGCGGGGGTCCCGGGTGAGGCACCCCCCACGCGCCCGTTCCCATGGGGCTGACTCACCTCCTCCACGTTGGTGCTGGACTTGGCGCTGGTCTCAAAGAAGCGGATCCCGTGCTCCTTGCAGAGCTGCGCGGGGAGAAGGAAGAAGAAGCGGAGGTGTGAGAAGGAAGAGGAAGGAAGGAAGGAAGAAAAAGAAAAAGGAGAGGAAAGAGAAGAGGGGTAGGAGGGAGGGAGGAGAAAAGGAGGGAAGGAAGGAAAAAAGAGAAAGGGAGAAGAGGTGTAGCAGGGGGGGAGGAGAAAAGGAGGGAAGGAAAAGGAAGGAAGGAAGGAAGGAAGGAAGGAAGGAAGGGAGGGAGGGAGGAGGGAAGAGACACAGGAGGTAGGGAGGAAAAAGGAGGGAAGGAAAAGGAAAGAAGGAAGGGAGGGAGGGAGGAAGGGAGGAAGGAAGAGAGAGAGAAGAGGTGTAGGAGTGAGGAAAAAAAGTAGACAAGGGAAGAGAGAAAGGGTGTAGGAGGGAGGGAGGAAAAAAGGAGGGAAGGAAAAGGAAGGAAGGAAGGAAGGGAGGAGGGAAGAGAGAAGAGACACAGGAGGGAGGGAGGAAAAAGGAGGGAAGGAAAAGGAAAGAAGGAAGGAAGAGAGAAGAGGTGTAGGAGGGAGGGAGGAAAAAGGGGGAGGAAGAAAAGGGAAGGGAGGAGGAAGGGAGGAAGGAAGGAAGGAAGGAAGGAAGGAAGGAAGGAAGGAAGGAAGGAAGGGAGAAGAGGAGGGAAGAGAGAAGAGACACAGGAGGGAGGGAGGAAAAAAGGGGGAAAGAAGGAAGGAAGGAAGGAAGGGAGAAGAGATGTAGGAGGGAGGGAGGAAAAAAAGTAGGGAAGGAAGAGAAAGGAAAGGAGGAAAGGAATGAGGGAAGAGAAAGAAATAGAAAGAAGGTGAGAAAGAAAAAGAGAAAAAGAAGGGAAATTAAGGAAAGGAGAAGAGAGGGAGGGAGGGAAGGAAGGAAGGAAGGAAGGAAGGAAAGGAAATGAAAGGAAGGGAGGGAGGAAAGAAGAAAGAAAGGAAGGAGTGAGGGAGGAAGGTGAAGGAAGGAGAGAAGGAAGATAAGACAAGGAAGGAAGGATGGAAAGAGAGAAAGGAAGGAAGGATAGAATGTAGAAAAAGAAGAAAGGAGAGAAGGAATAAAGTTAGGAAAAGAGAGAGGATGGATGGATGGATGGATGGATGGATGGATGGATGGAAGGAAGGAAGGAAGGGAGGGAGGGGGAAGAGGGATGAAAGCAGAGGAGCCAGGCCAGGGAGGTGTGCCAGTAACCTCCTGAACCCGTGAGGAACCCAGGTCTTCCGGCAAAGAGAGAGAGAGAGAGACCCCCCCCCCCCCGAAGCCCCCTTCCCCTGGGTACCTTCTGGGCCTTGTCTTGGGGCACCTTGCGCTTGGCCTCCATGTCGCACTTGTTTCCCAGGAGGAGCCGCTCCACGCCCGAGGACGCGTTCTGCGCAACGGGAGGGATGGTCTCAAACCGCATCCATTTGACAGTGTAGACGCACCCCTTGTGTACCCAGCCACCCCCCATTCACTGGCCCCTTGCACACATAACAACAACAACAATGGTAGTAGTAGTGGTGGTGGTGATGATGATAATAATAATAATAATAATAATCCAGCATATTGTAAGACTGTAGGATCTCAATAGCAATATTAAATATCCACTCACAAGCCGGTTCTGCTTTGAAATGGACATATGGCTGGTATCTCTGCAGCAAAGACGGCTTGTGAGTGGTTCTTTAATATTGCTGTATAGATCCTACAGTCTTACATTAAGACACTACGGACTTTTTCCCACCACCACTTCCTTTTAGACACCTTTTCTGCCCATCTTCCCCCTCTTCTCAGTTTCCTTATTAGAACTTGTTGCTTCACAAGTTCCATAACCTGGTGTTGGGGTTCAGCCTCCGTGCGAACCTGTGCCTCAATCTCTGTGTGAACCTGAACCCAATTCTCTAATTGTATTTCCTGATGCAACTGAACAGGCCTCTGAACATGTCTCTTTCCCTGATGGTTTGGAAACTGTTGATTCTGAGGGCAGTGGCTGGGAAAATGAAACTAAATTTCCTGATGAGGATGTTTTGGAACCAAGCGGTGATAGCTCTCCAGAGGAACTCACACCTGGGTTTTTTTTTAATGAGGATCGAAGAGAACAGATTTGGAGAAACAGGAGTGAATCACAGAGTCTGAGAAGGTCAAGTAGATTAAGGGAAAGGGAGGCTCAGGCTTCAAAGCCTGGAGGCGTGTCAAGAAACAGTTTCTTTGGTTTAAGGGGCCTCTCCCCGGGCTGTCTCGTTAGATCAAGCATCGTTTAGACTGAGGCAACACCTTGGCAGATTTCCTGCGTTCCATGGCCTGCATTTCCAGAGGCTTCTAGTTTTCAAGTATGGTTAGTGAGATGCTAACAGGTTCGAGGTTTTTGTATTGTGGCTTTTGGAATTGTGCTCAAGTTCAGAGATTTTCCTGACTGCTGAGTTTCTACTGTGGCTTTTTGACTTTGCATTTTCCTCTATTTTGTAACCATTTTTCATCAATAAAAAGGATTGTTTTTCCCCACAGTCCAGTGTGGTGGATTTGATCTTATGGTCTCGTTTCCTGATCTGGGATGCAACACATGGTCTCCAGCGTCCTCGGCTGGCTTCAGAATATCACAGAGAGAGAATTGATCAGTCAGGAGGTCATGGAGGGAATTTGTGATGTTTTCATGCCGTCAGAAATTGACTCCTGACACATATAGATCTCATTTGCTGTGACATACTGTGTTTTTGTGTCAGTAAAATAATAATAATAATAATAATAATAATAATAATGTAATAATCATTCTATTTTATTTCTTACCCGGCTCTCCTCCCGGCCGAAGGCAGCGTGCAACATAATTAAAGCACAAAGATTAACAACATATATACATTCATTCCATACGGTGGAAATGCATGGAAACGGGACTTGCCTCCTTGATGCTCTTCATCCAGTTCTGGATGTTCTCAAAGGACTTCTCGTCGGTGATGTCGTAGACCAGGATGATGCCCTGCGAGGTGGAACACAGAGACCCAGGAAGGGCACGTTCGCAGCAGTTTAAACAGAGGCTGGGTGGCCATCTGTCGGGGGGGTTTTGACTGGGCTTTTCCTGCATGAGGACTGGATGGCCCCTGGGGTCCCTTCCAAGGTTATTATGTGATTCTGTGGTGTGGCAGGAAAGAAGTAAGACAGAAATCCCCGCAAACGACACCTGGGGGGGGGGGGAGTTCTAGCGCCACTAAGGGCGGGCTGGGGTCCTACCATGGCGCCCCGATAATAGGCGGTGGTGATGGTCTTGAACCGCTCCTGCCCGGCTGTGTCCCTGGAAGAGAAACAAAGCATGCTCACGCTCACGGATCCATGCGCATTC
The DNA here is from genome assembly GCF_037176765.1 of Anolis sagrei. Lineage (NCBI taxonomy): Eukaryota > Metazoa > Chordata > Lepidosauria > Squamata > Anolidae > Anolis > Anolis sagrei. The sequence goes on from NC_090032.1 coordinate 668,212, forward strand.
CTAGCCAGAGACATGTTGCAGGGTCTAGAACAGGTGTTCTAGACCTGTTCTATACTGCAACTCCCACCATTCCTATCAGACCCAAGGCTCCTCAATGCCCCTCTTGGGCTGCTGGGAGGAGAGGGCGGGAATGCAATGGAGGGCTAGGAGAGACACGGTGCAGGGTCTAGAACGGGTGTTCTAGACCAGTTCTAGACCAACTCCCACCATTCCTATCAGACCCGAAACTTGCGGGCTCCTCAATGTTTCTCTTGGGCTGCTGGGAGGAGAGAGCAGGCATGCCAGGCTAGGAGAGGTCTGCTTGCACTCTGTGATCAACAAGCATGGAGCAGCCTTGCAACCGGAGGTGCCGCTCCCCGGCCACGGCTTGGGAAGAAGCGCGGCTCCGAAAGGGACCTACCAGACCTGCAGCTTGATCCTCTTGCCCTCAATGTCCACGGTCCGGATTTTGAAGTCAATGCCTGGGTGAGGAAGAAGGAAGGGAGGAAGGAAGGAAGGAAGGAAAAGGGAGGAAGCCATTACACTTTTAAGCTCAGGGTTTCTATTATTATTATTATTAGAAACAAAACAAGATGAGTCCACAGCAAACAAGATCACTCTGCTGGCTGATGTATTATTATTATTATTATTATTATTATTACTGCTATTATTATTCAGAGGCTGGATGGACATCTGTTAGGAGAGCTTGAAATGTGCCTGCCTGCCTGGCAGGAAAGGGGTTGGACTAGGTGGCCTTTAGGGTCCCTCCCAATTCTATGATTATGATTATGATTATAAACAAAACAAGATGAGTCCACAGCAAACAAGATCACTTTGCTGGCTGTTGTATTGTATTATTATTATTTTTATTACTGCTATTATTATTCAGAGGCTGGATGGCCATCTGTTAGGAGAGATTGAGTTGTGCCTGCCTGCCTGGCAGGAAAGGGGTTGGACTAGGTGGCCTTTAGGGTCTGTCCCAATTCTATTATTATTATTATTATTATTATTATTATTATTAACAAAACAAGACAAGTCCACAGCAGACAAGATCACTATGCTGGCTGTTGTATTGGATCACACGTCAGATGCTATTATTATTATTATTATTATTATTGTTGTTGTTGTTGTTATTATTATTATTATTATTATTATTTTATTCAGAGGCTGGATGGACATCTGTTAGGAGATATTGAGTTGTACCTTCCTGCCTGGCAGGAAAGGGGGTTGGACTAGGTGGCCTTTAGGGTCCCTCCCATTTCTATCATCATCATCATCATCATCATCATCATCATCATCATTATAAACAAAACAAGATGAGTCCACAGCAGACAAGATCACTCTGCTGGTTGTTGCATTGGATCACATGTCAGACATTATTATTATTATTATTATTATTATTATTATTATTGCTATTATTCAAATTTATTTATTTATTTATTTACAGCATTTATATGCCGCTCTTCTCACCCTGAAGGGGACTCAGAGCAGCTTACAATATATATTTTCATACAATATATTATATTATTAGCATAGTACAATATCAGTATATATTACTATATTGCACTATACCATTATATTGTAATATTATTAGTAATATAATAATAAAAAGGCTGGATGGCCATCTGTTAGGAGGGATTGAGTTGTGCGTTCGGTGGCTGGCAGAAGGGGGTTGGACTGGGTGGCCTTTAGGGTCCCTTCCAACTCTAGGGTTGTATGGTTCTATTGTTATTATTATTATTATTTCCTTTGAAGTCTAGGATTTTATGGCCTTTTGGGGTTATATGGTTCTATTATTATTGTTGTTGTTGTTGCTATTATGATTAGTATTCCTATTGCTATTATTATTATGAGGAGTCTGGCTGGCCATCTCTCAGGAGGGATTGAATTGTGCCTTCCTTCCAGCCTCATTCTTTCCTTCCTACCGGGATCCCTCCCACCTCTAGGATTGTATTATTATTGTTGTTGTTGTTGTTGTTGTTGTTGTTGTTGTTGTTGTTATTTGGAGACTATCTGGCTTTCTGTTGGGAGGAATGGCGTTGTGCTTTCCTTCCTGGCAGGATGGAGGTTGGACTGGATGCCCTTTGGGGTTTCCCTTCTGCATCTAGGAATGTATTATTATTATGATGATTATTATTATTCCTGTCTCTATGATGATGATGATGATGATGATGATGATGATCCAGATGATGATGATGGTGATGGTGGTGATGGTGGGGTCTTCTGCTCCTGTCTTACCAATGGTGGAGATGTAGGTGCCGCTGAAGTTGTCCTCTGCGAAGCGGATGATGAGGCAGGTCTTGCCCACGCCACTGTCCCCAATCAGCAGCACCTTGAAGAGGTGGTCGTAGGACTTGGCCATCATCGCCCCCAGGAAGAGGAAGGAAGGGAGGAAGCAAGGAAGGAAGGGCCAGGAAGGAAGTGGAGGAAGGGGTCCCCAAGCTGGGGGGAAATGCCACAACTCCTCCTCTTCTCCTCCTTTCCCCTTCCTTTCTTCCCTCCTCCTCCTCCTCCTCCTCTTCCCCTTTTCCCGGAGTCCACTCCCTCGGCTTCCTCCCAAGTTACTTCCTCCAGGAAAGGAAAGGGTTAAGGAGGCAGGACCAGAGGAAGGACAGGAAGCAGGAAGGCTCCAGGCATCCCTAGCAAACTCTGCAAAAGAAGAAGGGGAAACAAAAGAGGGGGACAATGAGCATGTGCAGAGTGCATTCACTGCAAGGGAAGCTGAGCAAGGATCCCCTCCCTTCCCAATCCCCGTGCCAGTGCAGTTTAGAACTATACAAATGCGCTGTGAGGTTGTTCAAGAGGCCTTTTGTGGCTATCAGGATTCCATCGGTTTTAATTATGAGTTTTATACACTTTGAATGTATAGGCATGGCAGAGTCTCAATTGCTGGAAAAGAGAGAGAGAGACGGCTTGAGAGAGAGACAATTAAATATCACTCTATCTATCTATCCATCTATCCATCTATCAATCAATCCATCCATCCATGTATTTATCTATCTTTCTATCTTCCTATCTCTGTCTGTCTATCTATCTATCCATCTGTCTTCATAGCTATTCATCTATCTATCTATCTATCTATCTATCTATCTATCTATCCATCCATCCATACATCTATGCATCTACCTACCTATGTACCCATCCATCCAATCATCCACCTATCCATCCATCCATCCATCCATCTATCTATCTATCTATCTACCTATCTATCCACCCATCTATCCATCCATGCATGCATGCACCTACCTACCTACCCATCCATCCAACCATCCATCTACCTATCCATCTATCTATCCATCCACCCATCTATCCATCCATCCATCCATCCATCCATATATCTATGCATCTACCTACCTACATACCCATCCATCCAATCATCCACCTATCCATCCATCCATCTATCTATCTACCTATCTATCCACCCATCTCTCCACCCATCTATCCATCCATCCATCCATCCATGCATGCACCTACCTACCTACCCATCCATCCATCCAACCATCTATCTACCTATCTATCTATCCACCCATGCACCCATCTATCCATGCATCTACCTACCTACCTACCCACCCACCCATCCATCCATCTATCTATCCACCCACCCACACATCCATTCATCCATCCATCCATCTACCTACCTAGCTAGCTAGCTATCCATCCAACCATCCATCCATCTGCAGAGTTTCAATTGTTAGCTGAGAGAGGGATCGTCTGCTTGAGGGAGAAACAATTAAATATCACTCTTCCTATCTATCCATCTATCTATCTATCTATCTATCTATCCAACTATCTTATCAATCCATCCATGTATTCAATTGTCTTCCTATCTATCTATGCATCTATCTGTATCTATTTGTCTGTCTGTCTATCCATCTATCTTCATATCTATTCATCTATCTATCTTTCTTTCCTTCCCATCTTTCTGTCTCTCTTCCTATCTATCTACATTCCTTCCTTCCTACCTCTATCCATCTATCTAGCTATCTATCTACCTTCCTATCTATCTTCCTATCTATCTATAAATCCATCTTCCTTCCTTCCAGTCTTCCTATTTTCTTATCTATCAATCAATCTATCTATCTTCCTTCCTATCCATCCATCCATCCATCCATCCATCCATCCAGCTTTCCATTTATATTCCTATCTATCTATCTACCTACCTACCTACCTATCTATCTATCTATTTATGTATTTATTTAAGACATTTCTATGCTGCCCTTCTCACCCCGAAGGGGACTCAGAGCAGCTTACAAGATAGATATACATACAATATGCTATATTATTAGCATAATACAATACCAGTATTATATGTTACTATATTGTACTATACCGTTATATTGTAATATTAATAATATTACATGTCTTATAAAATATATAATTTTAATATCTTATTATTAGTAGTGTATTATGTTACATTATAATATTATAAATAAATAATATAATATACAATATATTATATTATTAACATAGCACAGGAGACTGATGACACATAGGCAGGAGACAAGATGAAAATCAATCCATTTATCTATCTAACTACTTATCTACCTACCTACCTACTTATCTATCTATTTACCTATCTATTTATCTACCTACCTACCTATTTTTCTATCTACTTATCTATCTACTTACCTATCTATCTATCTATCTATCTATTTATTTATCTATCTACTTATCTATGTATTTACCTATCTATCTATCTATCTATCTATCTTTCTATCTACTTATCTATTTAACTATCTATCTATCTATCTTCTTATCTATCTATCTATCTATCTACTTATCTATGTATCTATCTATCTATCTTCCTATCTTAAGTCCCGAGATATATAAATGCTGTAAATAAATAAATCTATCCATCCTTCTTCCTTCCTTCCTTCCTTCCTTCCTTCCTTCCTTCCTTCCTTCCTTCCTTCCTATCTATCTATCTATCTATCTATCTATCTATCTATCTCTCTATCTCTCTATCTCTCTATCTATCTATCTATCTATCTATCTATCTATCTATCTATCTATCTATCTATCTATCTATCTATCTATCTATCTATCTATCTATCTATCTATCTATCTATGCATGTAGGCCTGTTTCCCTCTTTCCCTCCCATCATGGCGGCCTCCCCTCCTTTCCCCTCCTCAAGATGGCGCCGCTGAGCCTGCGCAGTGGAGGGCGGGGCGTGGTCAGTCTCCGCCCCGCCCCCTTTCCCCTCGACTTCCGGCCTCCCTCCGGGGAAACCCCGCGCCGAGCGGATATAGCGCCCTCTCTTTCCGGCGTGGCTCCTTTCCGGCCGTCGCTGCCTCCACGCGGACATGCCTGTGAGTCTCTCTCTCTCCCTCGTTCAGGCCGCGCTAGGCCTCGCCCCACGCCGCGGCCTTTCCTGGCAGCGCCCCCCGCCGAGGAGGCGCCGCGCCCGGCCGCTCGGGCCAGCCCAGGCCGCTGCCTCTCCGAAGGCCGAAGGAGCCAGGCACAAAATGGCGGACGTGGCTGCTTTGGGGGCGGAGGAGGAGGGAAGGGATGGTTTGGGCCTCCACCATTACTAAGATTGTATACCATCACATATTAAGGAAAGTATTGTAAATCAAGGAGAGGCTTTTGGGCCTTTTTGAGATCCCCCTCAGCAGAGGCCCGTCCTTCTCTCACTCCCAATAATAATAATCATCATTATTTCCGGGATTAATTAACTAATTATCACATAGATCCAGCGTCCCTTATGACATTAATAGTAATTAAAATTAAAAATAACCCACACTGGCTGGAATCACTGTGGGTTTTTTGGTCAGATTCTAGAAGCACTCTCTCCTGACGTTTCGCCTACATCTTTGGCTCAGGTTATAAGTACATACTATTATTATTATTACTATCATTGTTTCCTGGATTAATTTATAGCCTAGATCCAGCATCCCTTACGACAATAGCAATAGTATTGTCGAAGGCTTTTGTGGCTGGGATCGCTGTGGTTTTTTTGACCTATATGGCCATATTCTAGAAGTACTCTCTCCTGACGTTTCGCCTGCATCTATGACTATAAAGGCATCCTCAGAGGTGGTGAGGTCTGCAAGTGGGGGTTATATCAGAGCCAGCTAACACCTCCCAACAAAGGATCCCCCCCCCCCGCAGGAAGCAGCCAGGCTTTGAAGCTGCAAAGCCATTATAATGCTAATCCAAGGTTGGGGCTCCCTCCCAGCTGCCCTTCCTTCCTTCCAACTGTAGGCCAAAGCCTTTCCATTCAGTCAGGCTTTGAAATTAGGTTTTGACCCGGGTTTTTAGCTTCAAATATACGTTTGTATGGATTTTAACTTGACTTTTAAAATACCATTGATATCCAGTTATGTTTGAATGTTTGTAGATTTGAAATAGTGTGCTGATGCTTTCATGTTAAGCCGCTTTGAGTCTCTGGCAGGAGATCTGGAGGGAGGGCATGCTTATTATTATTATTATTATTATTATTTCCAGGATTAATCAATAGCACAGATGAACATGCTTATGATGATGATTATTATTATTACTACTATTATTTCCAGGATTAATTAATAGCACAAATGAGCATGCTTATGATTATTGATTATTATTATTTCCAGGAATAATTAATAGCACAGACTGAGCATACTTCTTATTATTATTACTATTATTTCCAGGATTCATAGCACAGATGAGCATGCTTATTATTATTATTACTACTACTACTACTACTACTATTTTTTCCAGGATTAATTAATAGCACAGATGAGCATGCTTGTTATTATTATTTCCAGGATTAATTAATAGCACAGTTGAGCATGCTTATGATTATTGATTATTATTATTTCCAGGAATAATTAATAGCACAGACTGAGCATACTTCTTATTATTATTATTATTATTTCCAGGATTCATAGCACAGATGAGCATGCTAATGATTATTACTACTACTACTACTACTACTACTACTACTATTTTTTCCAGGATTAATTAATAGCACAGATGAGCATGCTTCTTATTATTATTTCCAGGATTAATTAATAGCACAGACTGAGCATACTTCTTCTTATTATTACTACTATTATTTCCAGGATTCATAGCACAGATGAGCATGCTTATTATTATTATTATTATTATTATTACTACTACTACTATTTCCAGGATTAATTAATAGCACAGATGAGCATGCTTATGATTATTGATTATTTACAGCATTAATTAATAGCACAGACTGAGCATCCTCCTCCTCCTCCTTACTACTATTATTTCCAGGATTAATTAATAGCACAGATGAGCATGATTATGATTATTATTAATATTATTATTATTTACAGGATTAATTAATAGCATGCTTCTTCTTGTTATTACTCTTTCTTGTTATTACTATTTTCAGGATTAATTAATAGCACAGATGAGCATGATTATGACTATTATTAATATTATTTTCAGGATTAATTAATAGCATGCTTCTCCTCCTCCTTATTGTTTTTATTATTATTTCCAGGATTAATTAATAGCACAGATGAGCATGATGATGATGATGATGATTAATCTTATTATTATTTCCAGGATTAATTAACAGCACAGATGGGGGGTGCTTTGAATGCTATTGTCCTGCTTCTTGGCAGGGGGTTGGACTGGATGGCCCACGAGGTCTCTTCCAACTCTAGGTTTCCATGAGCATGCTTATTATTATTATTATTATTATTATTATTATCTCCAGTATTGATTTATAGCCCAGACTGAGCGTGCTTATATTCTTGGGTTGCTGTGAGTTTTCCGGGCTGCCTGGCCCCTGCCTCAGTGAGGCTGGCCTTGAACCCTTGGAGGAACGGGGAAGGGAAACGGGGGGCTTGGGTTGGTCTCTGCCTGAGGCGGCCCTTGCTTTGGCTTTCTTTTCCCTGCAGCTCGCAAAGGACCTCTTGCATCCCTCCCCTGAGGAGGAGAAGCGGAAGCACAAGAAGAAGCGCCTGGTCCAGAGCCCCAACTCCTACTTCATGGACGTCAAGTGTCCAGGTAGGCCCGGCCCACACCCATCTCCTCCTCAGTACCTTTGGGCTCCTGCACTGAATTGCCAGAAGAGGCCACATTACATAATTCACCTTCGGATTCAGTGTTGGTGGTTGAACTTTGCTTTGCAGAAGGCCAGTCTGCCACTTCTCTGTTTACTTCCTCATCCACGTGATTGCATTGCTCTCTGGCAAATGGGTTGCTCCCGTTTTAAGAATGGCTTCCTATGTACGTTGTCGTGTCTTCATGGCATTGCCTCTCGGCAAATACTCCCTGGTTGAAGTTTCCTTTCCAGCCCTACATTCCAGGTTGACTACAGTTGCGTGGATTTTAGACTCTGATTTTAATAACGCATATGTTAATCAATTATTTTAATATTGTAATGTATTGTTGATTGTTTTATTATGATGACACAGTAAGGTGTTTGTGAGGCTGCTCTGAGTCCCCCCTCAGGGGTGAGAAGGGTGGGGAATAAATATAGGAAATAAATAATAATAATACGCCAGTTGTTTACATTTATGTTCTACAGCAGTGATTCTCAACCTGTGAGTCCCCAGATGTTTTGGCCTACAACTCCCAGAAATCCTAACAGCTGGCAAACTGGCTGGGATTTCTGGGAGTTGTAGGCCAAAACACCTGGGGACTCATAGGTAGAGAACCATTGCTCTACAGGAACCATATGGATTGGCATTCCATGCAACCATATGGATTGGCAAACCATCTTGCAATAGAATGAGATGGAAAGCAAGGAGTGAAGTTGCTCTCTCTCAGATATTAAACTTTGGCCCTCCCTCCAGGTGACTTGGACTTCAACTCCCATCCTTCCTAACAGCCTCAGGCCCTTTCCTTTTCCTTCTCAGCCGCTTAAGGTAGATGAGAGAGTGGTAGACTTAGGAGACGCCTATCTTCAGGTCCCAATAGATAGATGGATGAGAGTGATGGACCTAAGAGAGGCCTACCTTTGGGTCCTGATAGATGAGTGATAGACCTAAGAATCACCTACCTTCAGGTCCCAATAGATAGATAGTAGGCTTGGGCAATCCATGGTTCTAAATGGTTCTAAAGTTCTAACAAAACTCAAAATTTCATAATAAATGGCAGTTCCTAATTGGTTCTGTCATTAAAATCACCAATAATGAAATAATAATTAAATTTTGAAAGTTTTGTTAGAGTTCTGAAGTTTTCCCCACCAGAACTTTAGTTTTGTAAGTACTTTAGAACCATTTAGAACCATGGATTGCCCAAGCCTAATAGATAGATGCTAAAGTGATGGACCTAAGAGAAGCTCTACCTTCAGGTCCCAATAGATAGATGAGAGAGTGATAGACCTTGATAGACCTAAGAGAAGGTCTACCTTCAGGTCCCAATAGATAGATGAGAGAGTGATAGACCTAGAAGACGCCTACCTTCAGGTCCCTATAGATAGATGGATGGATGAGAGTGATGGACCTTAGAGAGGCCTACCTTCAGGTCCCAATAGATAGATATAATGTTTAAGCAGCTGAGGGGGGAAAGGAAAGGGCCTGAGACTATTAGAAATGGTGGGAGTTGAAGTCCAAAACGCCTGGAGTGCTGAAGTTTGCCCATGCCTGGGTTGATTTTGGACGATGCCATATGCTCAGCCTGGTCTTTTTTCCCCCTGCGCAGGTTGCTACAAGATCACCACGGTCTTCAGTCATGCTCAGACGGTGGTTTTGTGCGTTGGCTGCTCAACTGTGCTCTGCCAGCCCACGGGCGGGAAGGCTCGGCTGACAGAAGGTACGCGGAAGCCCATTCCTCTTCTCTCGTTTCTCTGGAGTGTCCCCTGTTGCGTTACATAAGGCGCCCTTTGTTCTTCGTAAGGAAACGGGTTCCTGCTTTCGTCATTTATTTGCATGCCTTTCCCTAGGCTTCATGACTGTGTACACAAAGTCTTGAAGCAGTTGGAAGTCCCCATTTTTGTGTAGCAACGGCAATACAACTAAACCGGAGTAACTCAATTAGGAGCCTTAAAATCTCTTCGTTTTGGGAGTTTGGAAATCTAACAAACTGTTTCCAGTGAGTGGTGTTTACCCCCAAAATAATGAAAAGTCCCAAGTCTTTACTACGAAGTATACGTTTTGAAGAGAGAGGTTCTTGGCTTTCTATTAACCGAACAGGCTTATCTCTCCGCTGTTTCCCTTCCCACAGCTCCAGTCATCATTTTTGTAAGCCAGCATGCCTCCCTCGTTCATGTCCGAGTGGCAGGAGGAGGGTCAAGGGGAAAAACAAAAGATGATTCCCCTGCTCGCTTCTAAAGCAGGCCTGGGCATACTTTCTAACTTGGGGGCCGCATGCTAGCATTCCCTGCAAGGAGGAAGGAAAAAGAAGGAAGGGAAGAAGAGAAGGACAAAAGGGTGGAAGGCGAAAGAGGAAGGAAAGAGAGAAGGAAGGAAAAACAAAAGGAACCCAAAAGGAAGAGAAGGGAGGAAATAGGGAAGGAAGGAAGAGAAGGATGAAACGGTGGAAGGGAAGGATGGAAATAGGGAAGGAAGGAGAAAGGAAGAGAAGGATGGAAGGAGAAAAAGGCAAGGAGAAAGGAAGAGAAGGACAAAACCGTGAAAGGGAAGGACGGAAAGAGGAAGGCAAGGGGGAAGGAAAGAGAGAAGGAAGGAAAAAGGAAGAGAGGGAGGAAATGAGAAAGGAAGAGAAGAACGAAAGATGGAAGGCAAGGGGGAAGGAAAGGAAAACAAAAGAGAAGAAAGGAGGGTGGGTGGGAGGAAATAGGGAAGGAAGGAAAAAGAAGGGAAGGACAAAACAGTGGAAGGGAAGGATGGATGGAGAAAGGAGGGGAAGGAAAGAGAGAAGGGAGGGAAGGAAAGTAGGGAGGGAAGGAGGAAATAAGGAAGGAAGGAAAAAGAGAAGGAAGAAAGGAAGAGGCGGACAAAACAGTGGAAGGGAAGGGTGGAAGAGAAGGAGGAAGGGAGGGATAGGATGGTGAGAGAGGAGGGCTGAGAAACTGCATCAGGCCCTCACGGCTGGGTTTGAAAGACAACGCAGCTCACATTCCTCCACCTTGCTCTCTCTTAGTCCACCCCAGAAGTCTTTCCCGGGCACCCTTGGGTTCCTTTTTGCAGGGCATTCCTGTTGCTCTTTCATTTGAGCCAACGAGAACGTGGGGCTTTTCCTACTCTGTGTTTTGAGGGGGGGGTGTTCTATAGACGGGGCCCCCAAGCGTCCTGTATGTCCCACCGTCCTGCTCCTTCTCTCTCTCCCCGCAGGATGCTCCTTCCGGCGAAAGCAGCACTAGATGCAGAATTGGATGGTTGTTGCCCGGCGGGCGTGGCTACAGGCCCAGGGTCGGCTGCCACGATGGCGCGCGCTCTCTCTCTCTCTCTGGGAGGGCACAGACAAGGTCCCAAGACACCCAAGGCCAGCCGCAACAGAGCGGATCAAACCGCGGCCGCCTCTGTCCTTGTAGCCTCGCCCATTTGACTCAATAAATTTTGGATATAAAGACAATGCCGGCCTTTCGCCTCTTTGTGTTTTGAGTCTGGGGACTGCGGGAAACACGCAGAGTGGAGTTGGTCAGTACTTTACCTCATTTGGGGCCTTGCTCTGTAGATGTGTGAATTACCCACACTGACTAGAGTCTAACGCACTATCTAACTTGCACCATACCTGCAATTCACAGTTGACAACGACAGAGAAAAGTTGCTTCCTGGTTAGCATTCTTTCAAAACAAAAGCATTAGAGTAGCCCTGGGCAAGGTAGGCTGTTAGGAATTGTGGGAGTTGTAGTCCAAAGCACCTGAAGTTTGCCCAGGGCTGCATTGCAGCAACAAAGCTTCCAGTAAGAATTCTTATTATTTATTATGCATCTTTGCTGCGGAACGAATCTGCTTTGACTGCCTTGGTTCAGTAATTTGGGGACATGGAGTTTTTGCAAGGCTTCGAGCCTTCTCTGCCAAAGGAAGTTGATGCCACCGCAAACTACAAATCCCAGAATCCCTTAGCATTGAGTCAATGCATTTAAATGAGACATGAGGCCCTTCCAAGTGCTTCAGAAGCAGCTTCCCCTTTGGCTGTGGCTCAGTAATAATCTTGCCTACCATATGATGCAAATCTAATGCGCACCTTCATTTTGGTGAGGCAGTTTTGTTCCAAAAGTTGTGAGCATTAGATTCAAGTAATACCATATGATGCAAATCTAATGCGCACCTTCATTTTGGTGAGGCAGTTTTGCTCCAAAAGTTGTGAGCATTAGATTCGAGTAATACCATATGCAAATCTAATGTGCACCTTCATTTTGTTGAGGCAGTTTAGCCCCAAAAGGAGTGAGCATTAGATTCTAATAATACCATATGATGCAAATCTAATGCGCACCTTCATTTTGGCGAGGCGGTTTAGCCCCAAAAGAAGTGAGCATTAGATTCGAGTAATACCAAATGATACAAATCTAATGCACAGTTTCATTTTGGCAAGGCAGTTTTGCTTCAAAAGGGGTGAGCATTAGATTTTAGTAATACCTACCATTATGATTCAAATCTAATGCGCACCTTCCTTTTGGTGAAGCAGTTTAGGCCCAAAAGGAGTGAGCATTAGATTCGAGTAATACCATATGCAAATCTAATGCGCACCTTCATTTTGGCGAGGCAGTTTAGGCCCACAAGGGGTGAGCATTAGATTCGAGTAATACCATATGATGCAAATCTAATGCGCAGTTTCATTTTGGCAAGGCAATTTTGCTTCAAAAGGGGTGAGCATTAGATTTGAGTAATACCATATGATTCAAATGTAATGCACACCTTCATTTTGGCAAGGCAGTTTAGGCCCAAAAGGGGTGAGCATTAGATTCGAGGAATACCATATGATGCAAATCTAATGCGCACCTTCATTTTGGTGAGGCAGTTTAGCATTAGATTCGAGGAATACCATATGGCGGGGTGAGCGTCAGATTTGAGTGAATGGTACTTGAGCATTTCTGCGACAGAGCACTGCCCTTTAGACTTGCCAGGGCGCGCCTTGAAACGCCCCATGAAAGAGAGGGACGCTTGCCACACGCTTCACTTGTTTTACTTCCTCCTTTGCGTTGCCCCGAGAGGCGGTCATTTCCTCACGCTCCAGAGCCAGGCCTGAGTCCGGTTCCTTGCGCCGGAATAATAGTGCTGGGCGCTTGGGGGAGGCGAGTGGTATCCTGCAAGTGAAAGGAAAGGGGGGGGGGGGAGAGACATGTACAGAGCTGAAAGGCCTAATGCGGACATTTGGGCCTCCCAGAAGCCCCTCTTTCCCCGGCGGTCAGGCATTATGGGAGCTGGAGTCCAAAACACTGGGAAGTCCACACGTTTTGACCCTCCAGCATCCCTTGGATACACATCGTTTGGGAAGCTCTTCTTTCTTTACATTTAACTTAACTCCATATATATGTGTCAGGGAAGTCATGCTACCCATGCTCTGTTCTGCCTTGGTTAGACCACACCTGGAATAGGTAAAGGTTTCCCCTGACATGAAGTCCAGTCGTGTCCAACTCTGGGACTCGGGTGCTCATCTCCATTTCTAAGCCGATGAGCTGGCGTTGTCCGTAGACACCTCCAAGGTCATGTGGCTGGCATGACCGCAAGGAGCGCCGTTACCTTCCCGCCAGAGCAGTACCTATTGATCTACCCACATTTGCATGTTTTCGAACTGCTAGGTTGGCAAAAGCTGGGGCTGACAGTAGGAGCTCACACCGCTCCCCGGTTTGGCCAACAAGTTCATCAGCTCAGTGCTTTAACCCACTGCACTACTGGGGCCTCCATCTATCTATCTATTTATAATAATAATTATATTTAAAATTATATTAAAATTATATAATTATATTATTTTATATTCATTCATATATATATATATATATATATATATATATATATATATATTGAATGAGATAAATAAAATTAATATAAAATAATATAATTATAGGTTGGTAGAAGCTGGGGCTTACAGCGGGAGCTCACCCTGATCTCTGGATTTGAACCGCTGACCTTTGGTAATACTTATATTACAAACATAGCTGCTTTGAGTTCCCTTCAAGGAGAGATAAAGCAGGGTATAAATTATATATATATATATATATATATATATATATATATATATATAAATACAATAATAATAATTCCCTGGAGGTCTTTAAGCAGAGGCTGGGTGGGCATCTGCTGGGAGGGATTGGATGGCGTCTCCCTGCATCATCATCATCATCATTGGTTCTGCAGTGTTGATGTTCCCTAAGCAACACCATCCTGGGAGTTATAGTTTTACAAAGTCTCTCAACCAGGTATCCAAAAGTGTTGGCTTCCTTGCTTCGAAGGGAAGTCCGCCCAGGCCTGTCTCCTTGGGCCATGGATGGCCTTGTGTCCGAGCTGCTCCCCAGACATAAAGGTCAACAAGCTCAGCCAGTTCTGGGCACCACAATTGACAAGATAGAATGTGTCTGAAGCAGGGCTGCTATGATCGAGGGTCTGGAGAACAAGCCCTATGAGGAGCGGCTTAAAGAGCTGGGCGTGTTTAGCCTTCAGAAGAGAAGGAGACATCATGGCCATATATAAGAATGCAAGATTCCTTTCTGCTGCCCTGGAGACTAAGACGCAACGGAGCAATAGCTTCAAACTACAAGGAAGGAGATTCCACCTGAACGTGACTGAGAGCTGTTCAACAGTGGAACTCTCTGCCCAGGAATGTGCTGGAGGCTTTTAAACAGGTTGGATGGCCATCTTTTGGGGGTGCTTTGAACACGATTGTCCTGCTTTTTGGCAGAATGGGGCTGGAGTGGATGGCCCACTAGGTCTCTTCCAACTCTATGATTCTATAACCATGATGGCGAACCTATGACACATGTGTCAGCGCTAACACGCGTAGCCATTTTTGATGACACACAGCCGCATGCGGCCGCATACAGAGAAGATGGGGCTGCATCCCAAGAAGGACATTTCATCCTCGGCTCCTACACCAGCATTTTTCTATAATGCCGAGATATATGGCATTATAGAAAAAGCAGGTAACGTAAATAATTAGTTTTTGGTTTTGGTTACAATAATATATTTTTGTTATTAAACTATAAATATGAAATTATGGGTTTTTCTCGAAGTGGCACCCCACTCGAGTTATGCTCGGTTTTTTGGCGAGTATTGACACATCAAACTCAAAAGGTTGCCCATCATTGTTCTATAATATTGTCACAGTCCCATATATTAAATAATAATAATAATAATAATAATAATAATAATAATAATAATAATAAAGCTTTATTTATATCCCGCCGCCACCTCGCCGAAGGGACTCGGGGCGGCTTGCAAGGCACTCCAGGGTGCACATTGCACATACAGCAGGTTAAAAACTGTACAAATGTATACAATTAGAACCACAACCCCCTATCAACACATGTTAGCATAAAATCAAAACAACACAATTGTAAACAATAATAACAAAATGATATCCCACCCTGCATCAATCGGCAAAAAGCACATCTAAAAGACGGCTTATAGCAATAGGCATAGGCAAGGAACGATCGAACACATCAACTAATGCCAAGGGCAGAGGTGCAGCTTCGCTTCGGACTCACCTGCGGGCATGATGCCGGCCGTGGGGACGTAGACCATCGGGATGTTCTGCGCTCGGGTCTGGAAGGTGTTGTACACTGCGGGGACAGCGGTAGGGTCAGCCCCACTCAGGCCCTGCAAGCGTGGCTTTCATTATGGCACGTGGCTCGCTTTCAGGCACACAAGCCGGGGCCAACTTGGGCCCTCCCTCCAGGTGTTTTGGACTTCAACTCCCACAATTCTTAACAGCCGGTAGGCTGTTAGGAATTGTGGGAGTTGAAGTCCAAAACACCTGGAGGGAGGGCCCAAGTTGGCCCAAGCTTGACCGAGAGGGTCATCCAAGCTTACACCCACAGCCTTTCTGGAATGGCACACATACACAGAACCAAAGGTAAAGGCTTCCCCTTTCATTTCTGGCTGACTCCCCTAAACATAACAATATTATTACATTCCAGTCTTATTTATATTCCAAAGGCAAAGGCTTCACCTTTCATTTCTGGGTGACTTCCCAAAACATAACAATAATATTATATTCCAGTCTTATTTATATTCCGAGGAGATTACAACATACACAGACAGGCAAACATTCAATGCCTTTAATATGGCGGAATAACAATGGCACACATACACAGAACCCAAGGTAAAGGCTTCCCCTTTCATTTCTGGCTGGCTTCCCAAAAATATAACAATAATAATGTTCCAATCTTATTTATATTCCGAGGGGATTACAACATACACCAATAGGCAAACATCCAATGCCTTTAATAGAGTGGAATAACAAGGGCACATATATACACAGAACCAAAGGTAAAAGCTTCCCCTTTCATTTCTGGCTGCCTCCCCAAAACATAATAGTAATATTTCACTCTTATTTATATTCCAAGGGGATTATAACATACACAAACAGGCAAACATTCAATGCTTTTAATATGGTGGAATAACAACGGCACACGCATACACAAAAACAAAGGTAAAGGCTTCCCCTTTCATTTCTGGCTGGCTCCCCTAAACATAATAATAATAATAATAATAATAATAATAATTCACTCTTATTTATATTCCAAGGGGATTATAACATACACCGATAGGCAAACATTCAATGCCTTTAATACAGTGGAATAAAATTCACACACATACACAAAACTAAAGGTAAAGGCTTCCCCTTTCATTTCCGGCTGGCTCCCCAAAACATAATAGTAATATTTCACTCTTATTTATATTCCGGGGGATTATAACATACACAAACAGGCAAACATTCAATGCTTTTAATACGGTGGAATAACAACGGCACACATATACACAAAAACAAAGGTAAAGGCTTCCCCTTTCATTTCTGGCTGGCTCCCCTAAACATAATAATAATAATAATAATAATAATAATAATTCACTCTTATTTATATTCCGAGGGGATTATAACATACACCGATAGGCAAACATTCAATGCCTTTAATACAGTGGAATAAAATTCACACACATACACAAAACTAAAGGTAAAGGCTTCCCCTTTCATTTCTGGCTGGCTCCCCAAAGCATAATAATAATAATATTTCACTCTTATTTATATTCCGAGGGGATTATAACATACACAAACAGGCAAACATTCAATGCCTTTAATGCAGTGGAATAACAACGGCACACACATACACAGAACCAAAGGTAAAGGCTTCCCCTTTCATTTCTGGCTGGCTTCCCAAAACATAACAATAATATTATATTTCACTCTTATTTATATTCTGGGAGGATTACAACATACACAGATAGGCAAACATTCAATGCCTTTAATGCAGTGGAATAACAACGGCACACATATACACAAAAACAAAGGTAAAGGCTTCCCCTTTCATTTCTGGCTGGCTCCCCAAAGCATAATAATAATAATATTTCACTCTTATTTATATTCCGAGGGGATTATAACATACACAAACAGGCAAACATTCAATGCCTTTAATGCAGTGGAATAACAACGGCACACATATACACAAAAACAAAGGTAAAGGCTTCCCCTTTCATTTCTGGCTGGCTCCCCAAAACATAATAGTAATATTCCACTCTTATTTATATTCCGGGGGGATTACAACATACACAGATAGGCAAACATTCAATGCCTTCAATACAGTGTAATAACAACAGCACACACATACACAAAAACAAAGGTAAAGGCTTCCCCTTTCATTTCTGGCTGGCTCCCCAAACATAACAATAATAATAACACTTTATATTATATTCCACTCTTATTTATATTCCGAGGGGATTACAACATACACCAATAGGCAAACATCCAATGCCTTTAATAGAGTGGAATAACAAGGGCACATATATACACAGAACCAAAGGTAAAGGCTTCCCCTTTCATTTCTGGCTGGCTCCCCAAAACATAATAGTAATATTTCACTCTTATTTATATTCCAAGGGGATTATAACATACACAAACAGGCAAACATTCAATGCCTTTAATACGGTGGAATAACAACGGCACACACATACACAGAACCAAAGGTAAAGCCTTCCCCTATCATTTCTGGCTGGCTCCCCAAAACATAACAATATTATATTCCACTCTTATTTATATTCCAAGGGGATTATAACATACACAAACAGGCAAATATTCAATGCCTTTAATACGGCGGAATAACACTGGCACACACATACACAAAACCAAAGTTAAAGGCTTCCCCTTTCATTTCCGGCTGGCTCCCCTAAACATAATAATAATAATAATAATAATAATAATAATAATTCACTCTTATTTATATTCCAAGGGGATTATAACATACACCGATAGGCAAACATTCAATACCTCTAATACAGTGGAATAACAACGGCACACACATATACAGAACCAAAGGTAAAGGCTTCCCCTTTCATTTCTGGCTGGCTCCCCTAAACATAATAATAATAACACTTTATATTATATTCCACTCTTATTTATACTCCGAGGGGATTACAGCATACACCAATAGGCAAACACTCGATGCCTTTAATACAGTGGAATAACAATGATATACAAATACACAGAACCAAAGGTAGAGGCTTCCTCTTTCATTTCCGGCTCAACTCCGGCCATGGGGAGGGGCTCTAGTTCTGTTCCCAAGCTGAGGAGCCTGTTGTCTACAAACACCTCCTTGGACGTGTTGCCAGCATGACTGCATCAGCACCTTTATGTTCCTTCCACGAAAGCAGTACCTATTGATCTACTCACATAATAACAACGGCATACACAGAACCCAAGGTAAAGGCTTCCTCTTTCATTTTCGGCTCAACTCCGTCCATGGGGAGGGGCTCTAGTTCCGTTCCCAAGCTGAGAAGCCCGTTGTCCACAGACACCTTGGTTGTGTTGCCGGCATGGCTGCATCGGCACCTTTATTTTCCTTCCGCCTAAACAGTACCTAGTGATGTACCCACATAATAACAACGGCACACACATACACAGAATCAAAGGTAAAGGCTTCCCCTTTCATTTCTGGCTCAACTCTGGCCATGGGGAGGTGCTCTAGTTCCATTTCCAAGCTGAGAAGTCAGTTGTCCATAGATACCTCCTTGGTCGTGTTGCCAGCATGGCTGCATCAGCACATTTGTTTTACTTCCATGAAAGCAGTACCTATTGACCTACTCACATAATAACAACAGCATACACAGACCTAAACATAAAGGCTTCCCCTTTCATTTCCGGCTGAACTCCGGCCATGTGGAGGTGCTCTAGTTCCATTTCGCAGTACCTATTGATCTACTCACATTTGCATTCTAGGTTGGCAGGAGCTAGGGCTAACAGCGGGAGCTCACCCCGACTTGCGGCTTCGAACTGCCAAGCTTTAGGTCAGCAGATTCAACAGTTCAGCGGTTTGACCGATTGCACCACCACGCCCCCCCCCTCCCAAAGGCCTGCCCCCCTTCCCTCCCCGATCCCTCGAGCTTGACTCACCGAGGAAGATGATGGAGGTGGAGGCCAGGATGACGAAGATGGTGAAGAGGAGGACGTGGTAGGAGCCCACCAGCTGCTTCACTGCGCACTGGTCTGGGCAAGGCCAAGGAAACAACCAGGTTACGTACGCATGGGAGGCGAGAGCAAGAAGCCAGCGACAAAGCTGCTTTTATTTCATGCTCAGGACAGGCATGAATATCCTAACATATTCTGTGTCTATCATTATGTATGGCTGGACGACCATCTGTCGGGAGGGCTTGGATTGTGTTTCCCCTCCCTGTCAAAAGGAGGGGGTCAGACTGGATGGCCTTTGAGGGTGTCTTCCAACACTAGAATTCTACAATTTATTTATTTATCGTGTCAGGAGCGAAACAAAACAGTTGTATTGCATTAAAAACAAACAAACAAACAAACCACAATTTTTGCAGGCTTGGTGTTCTATTAAATGTCCTTTGACGAGTAGCAAGAAGGCCCTCCATTGTGCACGTGGCAGGGCTCAGGTTGCATTGCAGTGCTATGAAAAATATAGCATATTGTGTGTCTATCGTTATCTATGACCGTATGGCCATCTGTTGGGAGGGCTTTGGTTGTGTTTTCCCTCCCTGGCAGAAGAAGGGGGTCGGACCGGATGGCCCTGGGGGTCTCTTCCAACTCTAGGATTCTATGATGGATATATCAGAGAATATAGTGGATCATATCTATGGCGGGATGGCTATCTGTGGGGAGGGCTTTGACTGTGCTTTTCCTGACCAGCAAAAGAAGAGGACTGGACTGGATGGGCTTTGGGGGGTTGGACCAGATGGCCCTTGGTGTCTCTTCTAACTCTAGGATTTCATGACGGTATATCATAGCATATTGTGTGCCTTATGTATCTATGGTGGGATGGCCATCTGTGGGGAGGGCTTTGATGGTGCTTTTCCTAACTGGCAAAAGAAGGGGGCTGGACTGGATGACCCTTGGTATCTCTTCCAACTCTAGGATTCTATGATAGATATAGCATATTGTGTGTTATCATTATCTATGGCTGGGTGGCCATCTGTGGGGAGGGCTTTGATGGTGCTTTTCCCTGACTAACAAAAGAAGGGGGCTGGACCGGATGGCCGTTGGGGTCTCTTCCAACTTTATATCAGAGATATATCAGAGAATAGAGTGGATCATATCTATGGCGGGATGGCCATCTGTGGGGAGGGCTTTGGTTGTGCTTTCCCTGCCTGGCAGAAGGAGGGGGTCAGACTGGACGGCCTTGGAGGGTCTCTTCTAACTCTGTGATGCCATGACAAGTCAACCTGGCCAAGGAAGCCCACAGCCACGACCACAATCCCACTACTCTCACCGAACAAGGGCTTCTCGGGCAAAGCCCGGACCAGGAGGGCGGCCCTCTGCCCGGTCAGGGCGCAGGAGACGTTGACATAGACGGGCGCCACCGCCTGGTGGAGGGAGGTCAGGTTGACCACGGTCAGCTCCAGGAAGGCAAGCCCAGGCCAGTCCCGCAGGACCACCGGACCCTCCACACGGAGGGCTGCAGAGCTGGACTCGGCCTGCAAGGGAGAGAGAGAAGGAGGAGACCCAAGAACACATCACCAAGCAGACACTTGGCCACACTTGCCCACTCTTGAGTGTGAGAGCACCACATCTCATGTGCCAACGAAACCTCAACTTGCAAAACCCTGAAATCAAGACAACGTCTCTCGTGTTTCTAATGCTTACACCAGGCCCCCATAATAACAACAACAACAACAACAACAACATGCCTCCATTATTATTATTATTATTATTATTAGAGAAGAAGGGAGAGAAAGAGGGAAAGAAGGGGGAAGGAGAGAAAGAAAGGAAGATAGAGAAGGAGAGAAGGAAAGAAAGGGGAAGGAGAGAAAGAAGAAAAGAAAGATAAGGAAGAAAGGAGAGAAAGAGGGAAAGAAATAGGGAAAGAAGGAGAGGAGAAAAAAAAGGAAAGAAAGAAGGGTAGAGAAGGAAGAAAAGAGAGAAAGTGGGAGAGGAGGGAGAGAAAGAGGGAAAGAAGGAGGGAAGGAGAGAAAGAAGGAAAGGAAAGAAGATAGAGAAGGAAGGAGAGGAGGGGAGGAAGGAGAGAAGGAGAAAGGGGTAAAGAAGGAAGGAAGGAGAGAAGGAGGGAGAGAAAGAGGGAAAGAAATAGGGAAAGGAGGGAAGGAGAAAAAAGGAAAGAAAGAAGAGTAGAGAAGGAAGGAAGAAGGTGGGAGAGGAGGGAGAGAAGGAGGGAAGGAGAGAAAGAAGGAAAGAAAGGAAGATAGAGAAGGAAGGAAGGAGAGAAGGAAGGAAAGAAGGAGAGAAGAAAAGAAAGAAAGGTAGAGAAGGAAGGAAGAAGGAAATAAAAAAGTGAAAGGGAATGAAGGAGAGAAGGAACGAAAGAGAAAGAGGGAAGGAAGGAAGAAGACAAGGAAGGAGGGAGAAAAGGAAGGATCAAACCAAAGAGCAAAGGAAGCGAGAAAAGAAACAGGTAGAGAAGGAAGAAAGAAGAAGAGAAAGAAAAAGAGGGAAGGAAGGAAGGAGAGAAAGAAAGGAGGAGAAAGAGGGAGGGAAGGTTTGCCACAGCAACGCGTGGCGGGTACAGCTAATAACCTAATAAAATCAAAACGGTGGCCTTCCACTTTTCTGAATTCCTGACTGTTGGACAAGCTGCTGATAGAGGCTTCTGGGTATTGGAGGCCCAAACCTGGTAGGCTGTTAGGAATGGTGGGAGTTGTAGTCCAAAACACCTGGAGGGCCAAAGTTAGCACTGGCCTGATCTAGATGGACTTTGGTCAGACCTTCTCAACTATATATAGTTATGCACATGCATTGTAATGCATGTTTTTTTTTTATGAGTGATGGTCACTTGTTGACCTGATAGGTGTATTCTGTCCAAATCTGGTGTCAATTCGCCACGTGGTTTTTGAGTTATGTTAATCCCACAAACGAACATTACATTTATTTATTTGTGTGTGTGTGTGTGACTGAACATGATCCCACAGTGTGATGTGGCAGCAGAAAAGGCCAATGCGATCCTAGGCTGCACCCAAAGGAGTCTAGTGTCCAGATGGACCAACGTAATATAGCTATGGTTTGGCCATATATATGACTGAACATGACCCCACAGTGTGTTGCTGTTGGGGTTCAGCCTGATCCTGATCTATGTGAACCGGATTCTCTGATAGTTTTTCCAACTGAGCAAGCTCTCCCTGACCCTGACAGTGTGGAATCTGTTGTTGATGCAGAGGTCAGCGGGGATGAAAATGAAACTCAACAGCTGGAGGAAAATGTTTTGGAAGCTAGCCGTGATATCGCTAGCCGTGATATCTCTCCACCTGGGGCTTTTAGTGAGGACCGAAGAGAACAGATAGTTAGAGACAGAAATGTTTCCCAGTTTCTACGAAGGTCAAATCGTTTACAGGAGAGACAGGCCCAGGCTTCAAAGTCAAGGGGCGTTTCAAAGAATAGCTTCCTGCCGGGTGCCTCTTTAGATCAAGCAATGTTTGGGACTGTGGCTGTGCCTTGGCAGAATTCCTGTGTTCCATGGCCGGTAATCCCAGAGGCTTCTAGTTTTCAAGTTCATGGTTAGTTAAAGGCTAACAGGTTCCTGGTTCTTGTATTGTGGCTTTTGAAATTTTGTTCAAGTTCAGAGATTGTACTGACTGCTGTGTTTTTTCTGTGGCTTTTTGACTTTGCGTTTACCTTTCTTTTGTAACCAATTTTTCATCAATAAACAAGGATTGCTTTTCCTACAGTCCAGTGTGGTGGATTTAATCTTATGGTCTCGTTTCTTGAACTGGGATGCAACAGTTGCAGCAGCAGCGAAAAGGGCCAATGCAATCCTAGGTTGCATCTATAGGAGTCTAGTGTCCAGATGGAAAGTAATAGAGCCATGGCTGGACATTAGTAATATGAACATGAGCTGAGAGTGTGATGCAGCAGCTCAAAAGGCCAATGTGATATATATATAAAATATGCTTGATGCAATCCAGGCATGGGCAAACTTGGGCCCTCCTCCAGGTGTTTTGGACTTCAACTCCCACCATTCCTAACAGCCTACCGGCTGTTAGGAATGGTGGGAGTTGAAGTCCAAAACACCTGGAGGAGGGCCCAAGTTTGCCCATGCCTGCCTGAGCCTTGCGACCTACCTCTAGGAACTCGGTGACCTGCCTGGAGCCCATGACCACGACTTCGGCGCTCATCTGCTGGCTGCTGAAGAGGACCTCGCTCTGGTTGAGGACGAAGGCCGGCAGGAAGGGGACGGAGAGGCTCTGGCTGCGCTCGGGGCCCGTCCCGCCCAGGAGGGAGGCCGACACCACGGCCGGGCCCTCCGAGCCGCTCAGCGCCAGCAGGTCCGCCTCGGACGGGCCCTCCTTCACCGCCACCAGGCAGGCGTACAGGCCTGGGCAAGGGGGGGGGGGAAGCAGGGACACAAAGGCCACGCTCAAGGTACTATCACGGACATTGCACTGGGGTCTCTTTCTTGGGGTGGCCATCTGTGAGGAGGGCTTGGGCTGTGCCTTCCTTTATGGCAGAAAGGGGTTGGGCTGGATGGCCCTTCGAGGTCCCTTGCAACTCTAGCATGCTGTCTGCCCATCTCTTCTAGTCTCTCTGTCTTCTTCTCTGGATGTATTTGAGAAGACGCTGGATGGCCACCTGTCGGGATAGCTTTGGTTGTGCCTTCCTTTATGGCAGAAGGGGGCTGGACTGGATGGTCCTCGGAGGACCCTTGCAACTACGATTTTGTCTGTCCTATTCTGTCTTTCTCCTTCTCAGGAGGTCGTTAAGCAGAGGCTGGGTGGCCATTTGTTCTGCCTGGCAGAAGGGGTCCTGGGCTGGATGGCCCTCTTTGGGGTCTCTTCCCAACTCTAGGATTCTATCTATCTATCTATCTATCTATCTATCTATCTATCTATCTATCTCATTCTCTGAATGTCTTTAAGCAGAGGCTGGGTGGCCATCCATTGGGAGGGATTGAATCATGCCTGGTAGAAGGGGTCCTGGGCTGGATGGCCCTCTTTGGGGTCTCTTCCAACTCTAGGATTCTATTCAACCATCTATCTATCTCCTTCTCTGAAGGTTTTTAAGTAGAGGCTGGATGGCCATCTTTTGGGAGGGCTTTGGTTGTGCCTTCCTGCCTGGCAGAAAGGGCTGGTCTGGGTAGCCCTTAAGAGTACCTTGCAACTCTAGGATTCTGTCTTCCATTCTTCTATCTGTCTGTCTGTCTATCTCCTTCTCTGGAGGTCTTTAAGCTCACAATGGGTGACCATCTGTTGGGAGGGATCGAATCATGCCTGGCAGAAGGCGTCCTGGGCTGGATGGCCCTCTTTGGGGTCTCTTCCCAACTCTAGGATTCTATCTATCTATCTATCTATCTATCTATCTATCTATCTATCTATCTCCTTCTCCGAAGGTCTTTAAGCAGAGGATGGATGGCCATCTGTTGGGAGGGCTTTGGTTGTGCCTTCCTGCCTGGCAGAAAGGGGCTGGACTGGGTGGCCCTTAAGAGTACCTTGCAACTATAGGATTATGTCTTCCATTTTTCTATCTATCTATCTATCTATCTATCTATCTATCTATCTATCTATCCATCCATCCATCTTCCAACCCTAGGATTCCTTGAAAACACTGGGTCAACCTGTGGCCCACAAAGTCCCCCAAGCCTCCTTCCTTCCCTCCTGGGTGTCGATACAATGGAGGCAGACCGGGGGAAGCACAAAAGGGCCCCCCACCTTTGTTGGCGTAGAAAGCAGGCCGTACGTGGAAGACCTTGTGAGCCGGGACATCCTCCGGGAAGGCAGGCCCAAACTCCACCTTGCAGCTCAGGTGAGACTCCGGGGAGAGGCCCTCGGTGATGCTGCGGAGCTGGGCAGAACTGCAAGGCCCTGCGAAGGGGAAGGAAGGGGCAGAGAAGGTGGCCATTGCCTCCTGTGGGGTGGCCCCAGGCAGCAAGAAGAGGCTGAAGGGGACCCCTCTCTTTTGGAGGGAAGTGGAGAAAAGAGAGGAAAGGAAAGGAAAAGAGAGTGAAGGACCAAAAAGTGGCAGTGAAGGGAAGATGAGGTATGGGGCAAACTTTGGCCCTTCAGGTGCTTTGGACTATCACTCTATCATCTATCTATTGGGACCTGAAGGTTGGCCTCTCTTAGGTCCATCACTAGCATCTATCTATATATTGGGACCTGAAGGTAGAGCTTCTCTTAGGTCCATCATTCTATCATCAATTGGACCTGAAAATAGGCCTCTCTTAGGTCCATCACTCTAGCATCTATTTATTGGGACCTGAAAATAGGCCTCTCTTAGGTCTATCACTCTATCGTCTTATCCATTGGGACCTGAAGGTAGGCCTCTCTTAGCTCTATTACTCTATCGTCTTATCTATGGGGACTTGAAGGTAGGCCTCTCAGGTTCATCACTCATCCATCTATTGGGACCTGAAGGTAGGCCTCTCTTAGATCCATCACTCTATCATCTATTGAGACCTGAAAGTATGCCTCTCTTAGCTCTATCACTCTATCATCTTATCTATTGGGACCTGAAGGTAGGCCTCTCTTAGGTCCATCATTCTCTCATCTATCTATCGAGACCTGAAGGTAGGCCTCTCTTAGATCCATCGCTCTCTCATCCAACTATCAGGACCTGAAGGAAGGCCTCTCTTAGGTCCATCACTCTCTCATCCAACTATCAGGACCTGAAGGTAGGCCTCTCTTAGGTCTATAACTCTCTCATCCATCTATTGGGACCTGAAGGTAGGCCTCTCTCAGGTCCATCACTCTCTCATCTTTCTATCCATTGGGACCTGAAGCTAGGCCTCTCTTAGGTTATCACTCAATCATCCATCAGGAACTTGAGGTAGGCTTCTCTTAGGTCCATCACTCTATCAGCTATCTATTGGGACTTGAAGGTAGGCCTCTCTTAGATCCATCGCTCTCTCATCCAACTATCAGGACCTGAAGGTAGGCCTCTCTTAGGTCCATTGCTCTCTCATCCAACTATCAGGACCTGAAGGTAGGCCTCTCTTAGGTCTATAACTCTCTCATCCATCTATTGGGACCTGAAGGAAGGCCTCTCTCAGGTCCATCACTCTCTCATCTATCTATCCATTGGGACCTGAAGCTAGGCCTCTCTTAGGTTATCACTCAATCATCCATCAGGAACTTGAGGTAGGCTTCTCTTAGGTCCATCACTCTATCAGCTATCTATTGGGACTTGAAGGTAGGCCTCTCTTAGATCCATCACTCTCTCGTCCATCTATCAGGACCTGAAGGTAGGCCTCTCTTAGGTCCATCACTCTATCATCTATTGGGACCTGAAAGTATGCCTCTCTTAGCTCTGTCACTCTATTGTCTTATCTATTGGGACCTGAAGGTAGGCCTCTCTTAGGTCTATCATCTATCTTAAGCAGCTCCAGGGGAAAAGAAAGGGGCCTGAAGCTGTCAGGAATTGTTGAAGTTCAATACACCTGGAAGGAGGGCCATGCCTGTGTTAGATAGATACGAATCTGAAGCTTAAGGTGGGCTTGAGGAAAGACGTTGGGGGCTGTCATGTGAAACCCCCTGCTCTCATCCATTCTCTAGGCGAAATGTTTGCAGCCCACGGGATGAATCCAACTCTCGGTGGAAGGGGAGGAAGGTGGGCAGGCCAGGCCCCATACCTCTGAGGGCCCCTGTTTTGCTGGTGGAGACAAACACCCGGAATTCAGGGGCATCGGGAGCGTTGGTCAGGTACTTCCTGGCTCCCAGGCTGAGGCTGAGGCCAGAACTGCCGCTGATCACAACCTGCGGGGGAGAAGTCGATGCCAGAAGGGTTCCATAGAGCAGGATTTCTTGAAGTCCTGCCCCTTCTTCTTTTTCTGGTGTAGGCAGAGCACCAAAAAGCCCCCTGCCCTCTGCCTTTTCTCCCCACGCGACTCACAAACAGGCATCTATCCAAAAGACTTGTGTGATGCTGCTCTTTCCTGGGGATTCCTTTGAGGCCGGCCTATGCTAATGTCCCAGAGGAAGGAGAAACCAATTTTGCTACCCGGAAAATGGGGGTGCGACTATTATGTGAGGAGATATGGAGTTGCTTGCTCTGCTGTCTACACATTATAGGCACATTAGTCTTTCTCCCCCCAAGAACATATTCGGGCTTCCAGGCAGCCTAGGCACTGGTTGGCACTCATGGGAGTTGTAGTCCGCCTGATTGTGCTCCTCACATAATAGTCGCAGAGCCATTTGGGGCTGATCCTTCCTTCCTTCCTTCCTTCCTTCCTTCCTTCCTTCCTTCCTTCCTTCTGAAGGCAATACAGCTTAAATAACCTAAAGTGGAGGTATCTAGAACTCGGGTCTTCCCTCCTTCCTCCAAAGAGTTCCTTTTCAGATTCGTAAGCTGCCTTGTCAGATACTCCGAAGCCTTAAGGCAGTTTCAAACATAAACAAACAGAAATTGAGCTGTTTGCTTGAGGCTGGATCCTCCTCTCTCTTTCATTGAAAAAACCCAGAGAAACAAAGGCAGATTTGCTTTCATCACATAATAGTCGCACCTGTTTTTTGATCCAAAAAATAGATAAAAGTACGACTATCATGCGGTTCAATGCGAGATCCTCATTTCGAAGTGGTGCCTCCCAAAGGTCCAAGACGGCCCCCAGACACGCGGAGGGCAGGGGATGCTGGGATCCTGCTCTAGCCCCTACCTCTCTGTAGGTCTTGACCAGGCCTGGGATGTCGTGGAAGACGGTGGCTTTCCCGACCCTCTTGGCAAAGGCCGCCCCGCTCTCGGCGTCCACCTCCAGGAGGTCGCCGGGCGACACCTGCCAGGTCCCAGGCTCACCTGGACAGAGAGGGAGAACAAGGCACTGACCCATTCCCATTCGCCTCCCCAGGGCAATTTTCCCAGCATCTGCCCCGTTCCTTTATGGCCGCCAGACCCTTGCCATTGGGAAAGAGTGAGGGGAGGTGTCGTAATCATGTTATTTATCGATGGCATCTCCAGTGCCTTCTCACAGCATATGGACAAACGGGGGACGGGAGCAAACGGGAAGATGGGGATCAATGGTTTTGATGTGTGGGACATCAGAGGTTTGGGGTGATTGACACATGATGGCTGCCAGCCCTACACATATGTATGGCAAGGTAGGATTGATCAATTGTTCTGAAGTCTGGGAAAGGTGAGACTTCAGAGGATTTCTGTGATTTACAAGATTATCAGTCAAGCCCTATGGACATGGGCCGTAGAGTATGATTCATGTATTCCAAACAATAAAGACATTTGGTCTCCTCAAGCTCCTGCGCATCTCGAAGAAGCCCTTTCAAGATAAGTGTAACTCTATAGCAACACGGCCGATGCCCAAAGGGAAAGTCCTTGGGCTGATGGGAAGTTTTCCCGAGAAACTAGATTAGGCCTGAGAACAGAGGGAGTGAGACACAGGTAAGTTAAATATTCTCACAGAAGCCGTAGGAAGACCTTGAAGCCCAGGTGTGTTCGGCATGATGTCATGGGTACCTGAATGGGCTTAAATTAAGTAGTTGGGCTTCAAGCCTCTCACAGGAGACAACAATGCTTTAAGGGTGGTTTTCCTGTCTATATTCTCAAGTTCATGATTCAAATTTCCTGATCGGGTTCATGTTAGGCCTGGGTAACAACGGAAAAATTTGTTTCTAAAATCGATTCGTTTTTTGGGTTTTTTTGCGTTTCGATATTTAAAAGAATTCCGAAATTTTCCTTAAAAAAAGTTCGATATTTACGAAATTTCGTAAATGGTAAAAAAATTACAAAACAATAACGAAACAATAACGAATCGATTCGTTAATGGCAGCCGCGATCGCGCAATACGCTAAAAAAACTTCTGAAGCTTCCCTCTCCCTCTGTTGTTGACTGTTGGTGTGATATTATAATTTTTTTTCACTAATTAAACAAAAAACAACTATAAAACTTGCCCCAGACATGCGGAAATAATAACGAAACGACCTCAAACCAATAACGAAACGAATACATAACGAAATACGAAGCATTTACGAAACGAATTGAAAAATTCGTTTCATTTTTAAGTTGCTCCAGAATGGTTCGTTATCGCTTCGTTAACAAAAAAAAAATAACGAATTTTTAACGAATTACGAATTAACGAAACGAAACCGCCCAGCCCTAGTTCATGTCTTTGTTCCTGTAAGGGTTTGCCTTGGAAGAAACTCCTGTTTTCTGATTTGTGTTTGGATCACTTGGATTCTGGTTCTCTGGACTTGATGTACTTTGCTATTTTGGGATTACTGTTATTTTATCTTTCCTGCTTTTGGATTGCTGCTATTTTGTATCTTCTGTTCTCCTGACCCTTTTGGAATTGCCCTTCTTTCCCTTTGTGCCTGCCTCCCTTAATAAACATTTCTCCATAGTACTACTGGACTCTGGTGCGGTGCTGGGTGAAAATGTGCTTCAGTGCTAGAGTGCAACAGCCCTCCACTCTCCTTCCTCGGTTATTAGCAGCACATGGGATAGTGGAGCGAAATTGCTACTCTATGTTAAAATTTTTGGTGTATAACTCTATGTTTACATATGGCAGATAGGGAAGAATAGGCACGGACAGGGTAGCAACAGTAGAGATAGGATTCATTAGCGTATGGGAGCCGATTGGTCCTATGCAGATTAGCGTAGGCCCAGGATTTGAAAAGGTTGCTAGGCCAAAATGACAGTTGGAGAGAGAGAAGAGCTGAACATTCCAAAGGGGCGGAGCCAAAGTTTAAAAATGGGCAGTTAGAGAGTCAAAAGAGTGAGTTAGGAATTGCTGTTTGTGAAGAGAGTTAGGGATTCCTGTTTGTGAAGAGAGTTAGGGATTCCTGTTTGTGAAGAGAGTTGGGGATTCCTGTTTGTGAGAGACAGTTAGGAACTTCTGTGAGAGAAAAGAGTTAGGAACTCCTGTTAGAAATAAGCAGTTATGAAGATGCGTTAAAGACTTCTGATATATATAGAAGCAGTTAGTTAAATAGAGCTCAGGTTTTAGGAACATAAAGAAAGCCAGTGGTGCTTTAGTCAGAATATAATTTCAGTCAAGAGTGTGTAAAGCAAGTAACATGTTTGTGAATGTGAAACATTGAAAGTCTATTTCAGAAAATTAAACCAAGTATATTATACTGACTGTAAGCCTCAAGATTGCAACAAAACCCAAATGTAACCACAAGCGTTGGAGCCAGAATTTATAAATAAACTGTGTTACTTTGTTATACAGAAGAGTGTCTCATTGTCTGTACAAAGGTTAAACAGCACACAGAAAGTCCCAGCCAAGATAAAAGAAGAAATTGAATCAGTATAAGAGCAAAGAGGTTTTTCTTAAATAAAGAAATAGTCTCCCTCCCTTGCTACAGATAGCTATGCACGCCCCTTGGAAAATACGATATCAAGGAAAAGGAAAGCTGATACTCTCCCAGTTTCTTCTCTCCTTCATTCTCAAAGCCCTTCCTGGGACACCGAATGGCCCACTGACCTTTGGGACCGACCAGGGTGGTGTGGAAGCAGACAAGGTCACCCGGGGCCAGCGGATGGGGTAGTTCCGGCCCAATGGCCTGCTCCACGGGGACCGGGATGTAGTCGGCCATCCCCGGGCGCCGAGCGTCCCACAGGCCCACCAGCGTCACCCCGCTGTTCACCGCTCGGGCCACAAAGGTGTGGTTCTCGCTGCCTGGGCGCAGCAGCAGCAGGTCGTCCCTGCAAGATAAGAAACGGCCAGGTCCCCCTTGTTTGAGTCTGACCCTATACTGCTCACGTCTGTCGTCAGAGGTCAGTGTAGGTAAGGCAGTCCGAAAGCTAGTCAATACGTGAAGGTTCTCAAGCTGCTGCAACAGAGGTGGATGAACTGGAGGCAGTAGCCCCTCCCACGAGCTATATATAGTCTCAAGGGGAGTATGGGCGGGGCTACTGCCTTCAAAGGTTTGAAAGATTTCTAGAATGTTCCAAAGCTGATTGTGCAAGTGCAGAATTTAGTCAATCCGCGAAGGTTCTCAAACTGCTGCAACAGCGGTGGATGAAGAGAACTGGAGGCAGTAGCCCCTCCCACGAGCTATATATAGTCTCAAGGGGAGTGTGGGCGGGGTTACCGCCTTCAAAGGTCTGAAAGATTTCTAAAAGGCTCCGAAGCTGAATGTACAAGCACAGGATTTAGTTAGTTAGTTAGTTAGGCGATCCCTCATTGTCCGAGGATGATGGTCCTCCAAGATCGGTGTACTGGCAGTGGGTCCGTAGGTGACTGTGGAGCCCTATTCTTGACCTGCATCTTCTCCAACAGTGAGGGCATCGGTTTCCAGGTGGAAGGCGGTCCCGGTTGGAGTTGGCTTGACGCACCTTCCTCTTGGCACGCTTCTCTCTTTCGCCCTCCATTCATGCGTCTTCATGGTCACAGCTGACCTCCAGCTGGAGCGCTCAAGGGCCAGAGCTTCCCAGGTCTCAGTGTCTATGCCAGAGTTTTTAAGGTTGGCTTTGATCCCATCTTTCAATCTCTTTTCCTGTCCACCAACATTCCGTTTTCCGTTCTTAAGTTCGGAGTAGAACAACTGCTTTCGGAGACGGTGGTCAGGCATCCGGACAACGTGGCCGGTCCAGTGGAGTTGATGACGGAGGACCATCGCTTCAGTGCTGGTGGTCTTTGCTTCTTCCAGCACACTGACGTTTGTCTACTTGTCTTCCCAAGAGATTTGCAGGAATATTCCAGAGGCAGTGCTGATGGAATCGTTCCAGGAGTTGCATGTGACGTCTGTA
>NC_090032.1:710302-715302 GCF_037176765.1 Anolis sagrei
AAATATAAGCGACGTATAGTTGGGCTATTGCGCCTTTCGTAGATATTGAGGCCGCTTGGAGTTTTGCCCACTGTAATCAACTTTCTGTGTTCAAATATTGTGATTTTATATTCTTCTGATGTGTTTATTTATTTATTTGCATCGGGACCATGGTGCAGCTGGTTGGGAGTCAGCTACATTAAGAGCACTACTGACCGAAAGGTCATGCGTTCGAAGCCAGGTTGGAGTAAACTTCCGATCCATTTGTTTAGCTTGCTGTTGACCTTTGCAGCCCGAAAGATAATTGCATCTGTCAAGTAGGAAATTTAGGTACCTGCCTATGCGGGGAGGCTCTTTTAACTAATTTACAATGCCATGAAAATCTCCAGCAAGCCTGCAAAGAATGAGAAAGTACTTCCTCAGTGTCACAAATGGACGGTGAAGCGACAGCTCCCCTTTGAAGCCCGAAAGATAATTGCATCTGTCAAGTAGGAAATTTAGGTACCTGCCTATGTGGAGAGGCTAATTTAACCAATTTACAATGCCATAAAAATCTCCAGCAAGCATGCAAAGAATGAGGAAGTACCTCATCAGTGTCACAAATGGATGGTGAAGTGATTATTAAAGTTTATTAAGCGACAACTCCCCTTTGCAGCCCGAAAAGACAGTTGCATCTGTCAAGTAGGAAATTTAGTTACCACCTACTCGAGGAGGCTAATTTAACTAATTTACGAGGCCATAAAAATCTCCAGCAAGCATGCAAAGAATGAGGAAGTGTCACAAACGGACGGTGAAGTGAAAGCTCCCCTTTGAAGCCCGAAAGGCAGTTGCATTGGTCAAGTAGGAAATTTAGATACCGCTTATGTGGGGAGGCTAATTTAACCAATTTACAATGCCATAAAAATCTCCAGCAAGCATGCAAAGAATGAGGAAGTACTTCCTCAGTGTCACAAATGGACGGTGAAGCGACAGCTCCCCTTTGAAGCCCGAAAGATAATTGCATCTGTCAAGTAGGAAATTTAGGTACCTGCCTATGTGGAGAGGCTAATTTAACCAATTTACAATGCCATAAAAATCTCCAGCAAGCATGCAAAGAATGAGGAAGTACCTCATCAGTGTCACAAATGGATGGTGAAGTGATTATTAAAGTTTATTAAGCGACAACTCCCCTTTGCAGCCCGAAAAGACAGTTGCATCTGTCAAGTAGGAAATTTAGTTACCACCTACTCGAGGAGGCTAATTTAACTAATTTACGAGGCCATAAAAATCTCCAGCAAGCATGCAAAGAATGAGGAAGTGTCACAAACGGACGGTGAAGTGAAAGCTCCCCTTTGAAGCCCGAAAGGCAGTTGCATTGGTCAAGTAGGAAATTTAGATACCGCTTATGTGGGGAGGCTAATTTAACCAATTTACAATGCCATAAAAATCTCCAGCAAGCATGCAAAGAATGAGGAAGTACTTCATCAGTGTCACAAATGGACGGTGAAGCAACAGCTCCCCTAGTGGCCAGAATACCCTCAAGAAAAGCTGGAATGTTAAATTGCCTCTTACTGTCTGTCTATATATGTTGTATGTCTACAGCACTGAATGTTTGCTATGTATATGTACATTGTAATCTGCCCTGAGTCCCCTGCGGGGTGAGAAGGGCGGAATAGAAATACTGTACATAAAAAAATAAATACTGTTTCTTGTATTTTATCTTATTTTCTTATATTTTATAGTTGCATTTTTATGTTTTGCATTGCTGTATTGCTGGGCTTGGCCTCATGTAAGCCGCCCCGAGTCCCTTTGGGGAGATGGTGGTGGGGTATAAAAAAATATTATTATTATTATTATTATTATTATAGTTGTACATTTGCATCGCTGTATTGCTGGGCTTGGCCTCATGTAAACTACCCCGAGTCCCCTTGGGGAGATGGTGGCGGGGTATAAATAAAGTATTATTATTATTATTATTATTATTATTATTATTATTATAGTATTGCTGGGCTTGGCCTCATCTAAGCCACCCCGAGTCCCCTTGAGGAGATGGTGGTGGGGTATAAATAAATATATAAATATTATTATTATTATAGTATTGCTGGGCTTGGCCTCATCTAAGCTGCCCCGAGTCCCTTTGGGGAGATGGTGGTGGGGTATAAATAAATAAATAATAAAAATAATAGTTGAACATTTGCATCGTTGTATTGCTGGGCTTGTTGGCCTCATGTAAGCCGCCCTGAGTCCCTTTGGGGTATTAATAAAGTATTATTATTATTATTATTATTATTATTATTATAGTATTGCTGGGCTTGGCCTCATGTAAGCCGCCCCGAGTCCCTTTGGGGAGATGGTGGTGGGGTATAAATAAATAAATAATAAAAATATTTGCATCGTTGTATTGCTGGGCTTGTTGGCCTCATGTAAGCCGCCCTGAGTCCCTTTGGGGTATAAATAAAGTATTATTATTATTATTATTATTATTTGGGGGTTTTCTGCTGTCTGCTTAAATCGCTTTACCCTTGGAAGCAATGCGTAACTTCCCGAATTGGGGGCCGGTGGAACTTACGAGAGGGAGACGATGGAGGAAGCGGCCTTGAGCTGGAGCTGCATGAAGCGGAAGTACTTGCTGGGGAAAGGGAGCCGGAGGTGTCCCAGGACGCGCACCGAGACCAGCACCGATTTGCCCACCTCGATCTGGAAGAGGAAGCCGGGGATGTGTCGCAAGCCTTGGCGGAGGAAAAGGAGGGCTGGGGTTCCTTTGGAGAAGCCCGTGTGGGGCAGGGCCTTGCTCTCACCTTATCCACCAGGTCCACCTCCAAGTCGTACAAGTTGGACACTTGGAGGTAGGCGGTCGCTGGTCCCAGGAAGGACAGGCACAGGTCGTACACCTCCAGCATCAAGGAACCCGGGGCCACGGGCACCACCTGCGGCAGGAAAGGAAGGAAAGGGAGGCGCCATCCTCCGTTGTAGATTTTGCAAAGGCGTCCTGCTTTCCCTGAGAGTCCCTGAGAAGTTCTGAGAGTGCCTTGGACTGCGAGAAGATCCAACCAGTCCATCCTCCAGGAAATAAAGCCCGACTGCTCACGGGAGGGAAGGATACTAGAGACAAAGTTGAAGTACTTTGGCCACATCATGAGGAGACAGGAAAGCCTAGAGAAGACAATTATGCTGGGGAAAGTGGAAGACAAAAGGAAGAGGGGCCGACCAAGGGCAAGGTGGAGGGATGGCATCCTTGAAGTGACTGGACTGACCTTGAGGGAGCTGGGGGTGGTAACGGCTGACAGGGAGCTCTGGCGTGGGATGGTCCATGAGGTCACGAAGAGTCGGAGACGACTGAACGAATGAACAACAACCTGCTTTCCCCCGAATCTTTACCCGACGAGGTTTGCAAGAGAGCGCAGGGGCGGCTCAACCCATTACGCAAAGTAAGCATTCACAGTAGAGTTGATTTTTTCCAGGGGAGCTCTTGAGGGCGCTCTTGGGGGAAAATAGTCCTTGACATATGCGAGTTGTAGTTACTGGGATATATAGTTCACCTATTACGTCCCGTATAGACTATTGCAACGCTCTCTACGTGGGGTTGCCTCTGAAGACTGCCCAGAAGCTACAACTAGTTCAATGAGCGGCAGCCAGACTACTAACAGGAGTGGGGTACAGGGAGCATCTATAACAACATCTGTTATAGAACTCCAGTATGCTGGTGACAACGTCGTCTGTGCGCATTCAGAAGAAGATCTACAAGCCACTTTCAACACCTTCGCAGAAGCATACAAGAAGCTCGGCCTGTCATTGAACATTGAAAAAACAAAGGTGCTGTTCCAGCAGTCACCAGCCATCCCCTCTCTAATGCCAGCGATACAGCTTAACGGTGTAACATTAGAAAATGTTGATCGTTTCCGCTCCCGCGGCAGCCACCTCTCCACCAAAGTCAACATCGACGCCGAAATACAACACTGCCTGAGCTCTGCGAGCGCAGCATTTTTCCGAATGAAGCAGAGAGTGTTTGAGGACCGGGACATCCGTAGGGATACCAAGGTGCTTGTTTATAAAGCCATTGCCTTCCTAACCCTGCTCTATGCCTGCGAGACGTGGACTGTCTACAGACATCACATGCAACTCCTGGAACGTTTCCATCAGCGCTGCCTCCAGAAAATCCTGCAAATCTCTTGGGAAGACAAGCGGACAAACGTCAGCGTGCTGGAAGAAGCAAAGACCACCAGCATTGAAGCGATGGTCCTCTGCCACCAACTCCGCTGGACCAGCCACGTTGTCCGGATGCCTGACCACCGTCTCCCAAAGCAGTTGCTCTACTCCGAACTTAAGAACGGAAAACAGAATGTTGGTGGGCAGGAAAAGAGATTGAAAGATGGGCTCAAAGCCAACCTCAAAAACTCTGGCATAGACACTGAGAACTGGGAAGCCCTGGCCCTTGACCGCTCCAGCTGGAGGTCAGCTGTGACCAGCAGTGCTGCGGAATTTGAGGAAGCACGAATGGAGGGTGCAAGAGAGAAACGTGCCAAGAGGAAGGCGCGTCAAGCCAACCCCGACCGAGACCGCCTTCCACCTGGAAACCAATGCCCTCACTGCGGAAGAAGATGCAGAGCACGAATAGGGCTCCACAGCTCTCTCTCCGGATTCGAACCTGCGACCTGTCAGTCTTCAGTCCTGCCAGCACGGGGGTGTAACCCACTGCGCCACTGGGGGCTCCGATTATAATCGATAATAACAAGGGACTGTCTTTTTTAGGAGGTTTTTGCATAGAGGCTGGGTGGCCATCTTCTGGGAGGGCTTGGATGGTGTCTCCCTTTGTGGCAAATGAGGGTTCGAATGGAAGGCCCTTCTAAGTCTAGAAGCCTTCTATAATTCTATTACTCCATGAATTTGCTACTGTCTATGAAATGCATGACCCTCTGTTGGGAGGGCTCTGATTGTGCTTTTCCTGCAGGGCAGAAGGGGGTTGGACTGGAGAGCCCTTCTTCCAACTCTCTGAACATATACACACATACACATATCCATACACACAGTCCCCAATTGATGAG